>NC_089791.1:17582099-17634517 GCF_040412425.1 Macrobrachium rosenbergii
AAATGACAGAGATAACAAATGTATAACAAATATAGATATGATTATCAAGTTGGAAACTTACCTTACGAATCACCAAGGTCACTTCATCCACTAACATGATAATTCCTCTGATAAACTGTCTATGTTGACATTTAAAAATTTAAGTGTTCTTGGAACCTGACAATTATAAATAAACGGGAAGGGCACAGTGTAGGAAAAGGGGAGAACAGGTTTAAGGCCATTAGAATTTTTGGAGGAAGAATTTGTTTAGAAATAAGAATAGTATGGAGCCTTTCGCTTGAATAACAAACCACAGATCCTTCAAGATAGAAACAAGTAGACAAGAAGGAACTGCATACTATTCATGCTATAAGACGGAGCAATACATTTCAGCTTATTTAAAGAACTCTATATCATAAATTGAAGTATAGAGATCTGCTTAACAGAATAAGGATAAACACACGAATGACTTGTTACTCATTATTCACCATAGGATCATTTACCTTAGAAACAATTAAGAATTATTATGCAAAGGGGTTCAATAAAAAAATGGGAGGGTTATAATAACATCAACCTTGCAATTACAGTCATAAACAGCAGGTAGAGAAATTCGTAAAAAGTGAGGGGACTTCAACCCTATTATAAACTTATACGCATAAAATGCTGAAAGTTATATTAGGGAACTGATTAAAATTTCTGGAATTATTCAAAGAACTTCAGCACAACAAAGGGTCAGTGCGATACCTTATTCGTTTTTGAAAGGCAGCTATAAAATCTTTGAACAAATTATGCAAAGAATATCCAAGGGAACAAGTGCTCATTTTATGAAACATATACATAAAACTTTGAACAAATGCATATCCACATGTACACGACGAAATGTAAGTCATGTAGTTTCATTGATAATGTTTCATCTTATCAATGATCAACTCGTTTTCTCAGATCCTACCTACGTAAACAAACCAATCTGGCAATCTCCTAATAACAGTGTATAAAACAATCAATTTTGATTCAAGATTAACTTTTTATTTACATATGACACGTATTTCAACGGATAATTAAGTCAATGGTTCGAAAATCCAAAACTACTATTGTAGAAGCACATTAGATTCCCCTGAAACATCAATCAATATTCATTATAACTGCAATAAAAAAAAATAAATATAAATCTGGTGCCTTCACACAGGAATCTCCGACCACCTTTAATTGAAAACAGTTCGGTGAAGAGAATGGTGAAATTTACGTTGAAGGAAGGGCTTTGTCAATCTTGTAACTGAGCATGAATAAAGAATTAGAGCAACGACTGTAAGATCCCTAATTGATACTGTGCTATTTTTTCTCTCTCCCCATCAACGTCTCCATATCTCCGGTATAGAAATGGAATCTCGCCGTCCCGATGCATCACATGCATCTGTCAACATCAGTTTACAGTTTGACTTATTTGTAAAGGGGACTTTTTAATGAGACAGCGAAGCATCCAGGGAAACCCCTTGACATTTTAATAGAGCCAATTTACTTGACAATGAATCAACAAAAAGGCTGCCATGGGGTTCTGATTCTGTTCCCCTACAAGGCAAGTTATGGAGAGAAAGAGACACCGGGCCTCCGTTCGACACGAAATTAAATGTTCAATAATGTTACAAAATATAGAGAATAAAAGAACCACCATTCTCTCTCTCTCTCTCTCTCTCTCTCTCTCTCTCTCTAAAAAAAAAAAAGGGGGCTATCACAAACACTCATTTTGCTCTCCTCCAGACCGCAAATAAATACAAGTTGAAGAGGGTAAAAATCTCAAATGAATATGACAAGAATATCGAACCAAAATAGAAAATTTTGAGGTAGAGTCAGTTTAAATGTCACGTCCATCACAAGGCGCGTTCAACCACTTCCCTCATTTCCGAAAGTGTTCAGGTTATCATTCTAAGTAACTTGAACGTAAAATATTCAGAACGAGAGAGAGAGAGAGAGAGAGAGAGAGAGAGAGAGAGATGTCAGAGAGAGAGAACTTTTGGTTTAACTATACCCACAGCCAGATATATAAATAATTTATGTGCATAAAGACAGTATATAGAGCAAATAAGAGAGTTCGCACAGCTGTTATTATTGCAATTCCAAATATTAGAAAAAGAGTCTGCAAAAAAAAAAAAAATAAATAAAACACCGACATATAATTACTTGTACAAGAATTACAGTCATGGAGACCATACTTTACTTTTCATTCCATATTTGAATTTCCATTACATTACCCATTAAGTCAGGATGGAGTCCACACCAAGATCACCTCTTTGAAGGCAACTAAAGTAACGAAGATGTTAAAATTATAAATAAAAAAAGTTAATAACAATAAACTGTAGATGATCTACCATATTAAAAAATTTAATCTGTGACCATGTCAAGGACCACAAAATACCAACAACACATACTCAATAACCTCTGATTAATGGCCGTTATGGAATTTAATGCCACATCTAGAGAATTAAATACAATAAGTAAAAATTAACTTGAGATAGAGGACTTTTTAAAATCTCTCTCTCTCTCTCTCTCTCTCTCTCTCTCTCTCTCTCTCTCTCAGTACAGTATTATATTTGTATGTATATGTAAGTACGCTGTAAAAATGTCCTAAGACAAGACTAAGAGCTGCGCAACGAGAAAAATGCGGAAGGAACAAAGGCAAGCCGCATTTTACAAGAGACTTGACATCCTCTAAAGGCTGACGGAAAAAACCACACGCTCAGCAACTAACTACAAGAAATGTGAAGGAAGGAAAGGAGTGCGAAGATAAGAGACGAAGACAGAGTGAACTAAGGGAAGTAGATGGTGGATGAACGCAGGACAAATGAAATGCAGAAAAATCTGACTCTGTGGAACAAAGATTTTCTTCAGCAAAGGAAGTAATGGCTCTGTCCACTTAAGAAGGGTCTACTTAATGGGTGGGTAATGAACCTTCCATCAGGTAGACACAGCTCTCAATGGTCCCCTATCACCCAAACCCACTTCCCACGATCTCACGTCTCCTCCATTCCTTATCCTCCTCAAAACCCAAATTCAATCATCGTCGTCCGTCCGCCTGCTCTTAAGACACTCGACGTTCTCTCTAAAAAAAAAAAAGAAAAAAAAAAAAGTATGTTTTAGCTTCTCAGGCATAAATATTACGTCTTTATATACATACACACACACCTATATGTGTGTTTGGTTGTTTTCGAGAGTGTAGTGGATCAACAACGAACAACTATGCGATAGCTCAAAGGTTATTTTTCTATTAGGACCACCAACAGTCTAAAAAACTACTTATGAAAATGGGAAGGATGTAAAATAAAAAGTAATGTCGAACTACAAAAAAAGTGATAAAAACTTGATTAATACAAAAAAAGAGATAACGGAACTGCAAGAGCAGACAAAAGGATTTTCAATATGAATTGCATGAAGAAAAAACCGTCGCCCAAACTAACACATTCAGCCACTGCTAGATCAGGCACTGTAAGAGACTGTCCGGCTGGTGTCAATCGGATGATCTTACAGCATACTTGGAGAAAGGAGATTCCTGACGGCAGAAGAATAAAGCTGTGAAATTCTTGTGAATCATATGACCAAATGCTGCTGAAACCTACCTGAATAAAATAAGCGGCAAAAATGCAAAGCGAATTGAGATACGAGATACAGTACAGAAAGAGTCCTAAGCTAGATGATGAGTCTTACTAAAATAACCCAACAGCACAGAAGATGTGGGTCACAAATGGTTAGCAGGAAAGAAATTTCTGGCAAAAGGACACATGCTTTAAATCCTGAAAGTTATGAAGCCTTCAGCAAAAGATTACGTAATATGAAAAAACCAGACACTACTTAATTCGAGAGCGAACAGTTTGGAAGACTGATATGGTTACCCCTCTTAAAATTAAACTATGAAACACACTACAGATGCAAATATTATTCAAAACCTTCAACATTACTGATGTCAAAGAACTATTTTGTTTGTGTATAAGGTTTATGTAAAAGCCTATACCCGAGTTTTTGAATGAGATCAAAAGGTTCAACCATTGTTCACCGATTATCAAAATATGATTCCTGTCTCACGAACGAATCTTGATCTCGCCAATAATGAATATGTTTTGTCAAATACTCTTTTGAAGCAGTAATTGCTGAGCCCAGAGCAACAGGTAATTTCACTCAAATTCCAGTCGTGTATGCATATGAATTCATACACCGGTGATTTCACAGCAGCATTTTTCATTTTTGACAGGAAATTAAATCAACAGAGAGTAATGAAGTCTATTATTCAACGCCCGTCATTACCATAAAGCACCCAGCCAACAAGCCCACCGTAGCACCACATCAGAGTCCTTTGAAACGCCAATCAATTTTCATTATAATAACAATGAAAAAACAAATATTTGGGCGCCTTCGTTAAGGTACCTTAACTCAGCTTTAATTGGAGCCTCACAAATGGCTACGGCATCTGTCAACACAAGTTTACAGTTCGACGAAATTGCCCCGGCTGATTTTTCCAGACGGAAGGGAGGCGGCCTTTGGAAACACTTCCAAATCTGAGTCAGGTACTTTGCTGTGCAATAGTCACACTGCTACAGGACCCTGATTGCTCTCTCTCTCTCTCTCTCTCTCTCTCTCTCTCTCTCTCTCTCTCTCTCTCTCTCTCTCTCCTTAGCACTTGTCTTATATAATCTATGTGATCTAAATGTAAACAAAAACAACAAATTAAATGCACGACATATATTACAAATAACGAGGAAATTCACTAAATGAATAAAGAACCATCGAAGCTCTGCTACAACGCCTTTACTTCTCCATCTGTCCGTCGCCGAAGAGAGCGCACAGGGCTCGCCTTCATGACAAAATTATCGATTAACAAACAGAAAATTTCCGTCACTACAAGGAAGGCCCATTTTAAATGTCACGCTTATCATAGGTACATTCAACTGCTTTCCTCATTTTCCAGAGCGTCCAGAATCGGTTACCATTACATGTAACAGGTCCGCAGTACAGTAGAGAGAGAGAGAGAGAGAGAGAGAGAGAGAGAGAGAGAGAGAGAGAGAGAGAGAGCCTGTACAACAGGCGGGACTCAGACCTATACAAAATAAGAAAGGGATACCAGTCCGTTTAATTGGGGCTCCTGGCTATCACGTGTGCAGTGTAAATGTAAACACACGAATATTCATGTTTATAAACCATTTGCGTGTATAAAGAAAGCTGTGCAAAGAACATTTAACAAACGATATGGTTCACTTTAAAACGAAGAAAGTAAATATGAAAAATCACAAACTGCTACAACTGAACGTATTTGCACAAGGTTATGCCTATCGTAAACCATACCCGCTTCCAAGGGTTATTTGCAATCGTAAAAAAAAAGTCAAAGGTTAGCGTCAACATAAAATGAAGGAACAATGCATAACAGTGCTGAAGGCCCGATGGAATTAATGCTTGGTTTATAGTCATGCCATCGGCCGAAAAAAAATAACTAATGTATTAAATCATATTCCTGGAGTAGCGACATTTGATGAAGGTGATACGTTTTAAGAGAGACAAGGTAGAGTAAACCCTGAAGAATCTAAGGGCCTCCGAAATTTCCTAAGTTATGCAAATCCTGGGAGAAAATTATGCAAGAATCTTGCATAAAAATGTGAAACACTTGACTGAGATCAAAGATGATTTTAAAATAAGTAAGCCAAAGTTTTCTAAGGGAAGTTCCTAGATTAATATTATAATCAGGATACGGCACATCTTTGCTACACCTTTGGCGATTCTGTTATCGCTCACGTTATGACTGAATATGAAAAGATGAAAGTACTGTGATGGAGACAAAGTGATGCCAACAGAGGCATCCTCTCTCTCTCTCTCTCTCTCTCTCTCTCTCTCTCTCTCTCTCTCTCTCTCTCTCTCTCTCTCTAATGGGTATAAAGATAACAGAGAAAAGATCGTAATTTGCGACAAGGAGAAGAAAAATATAAAAACAAAACCTTTCCCCAAAGACTTCCTGAAAGCCTTCGAAGAAAGAGGCACAATCTCAACCCTTGGTTACAGAGGCCTTTGAACTCGGGTAGTGGTGGGGATAAAACAAAGCGTAAAAAGAATGTGATGGGAAAGCTCAAAAGAATGTGTAACTGTGTGAGTACACAGTTAAAACAGAAGTAAAAGGAGGTTGAATAAAAAAAAAAAAGTCATTATTACCGAAGAACAGAGGGACTGGAATATCTGGATCAAAGATTCTCGTTAGGTCTCGAGGGAACACTGTCCAAATAACACCGGTCTTCTTAATGAGTTGGTAATGAGCCATCCATCAATTGGACTATAGCCCTCTGTCACCCTTGCCCGCTTCCTACCATCTCGTGTCTGCTCCAATTGTTGTCATTCTAACACACCCCAAAATTAACCTAATCCATATCATCTTAATGCACTAAGGTTTCTCCAAAGTAAACCGGCGTGAAATATTACTTTCAATTCTAGACTCTGATATGCTAGCAATGACAATTAGGAGTAATTGGCTTTCTTTCCTAAAATAAGAATGTTTTGCGGCATTTTTAAGATGGATATTCTCATAACTTTATTTATCAGGCCAAAAATTATAACAAAAATTTTACAAAACAGTTTTGCTAAACTATTTTGGATGAATACTTACTTTTATTCCAAATTATTTTTACTATATATGTACCGAATTTACATACAGTTACATACATATATATATACATTTTATATAAATATATACTGTATATATATATAGTATATATACATTTATATTATATATATATTTTATATATATATATATATAAGCATATAAATGAATATATAAATCAAATGAATAAAAAAAGCTGTTTTTATATAACAATGTTCTACAAAGAACGATACTGTTTATATCTGATTACCGGACATTTTGCACTTTTATTAGATAAGTAAGAAATAAAATGAATAATGAAACTGATTGCTAGAATGACACAAATTTTAATTTCCTAAAACTTTCTAAATGCTACAATTAATTTGAAATAAATGAAGCTTAGTAACTTCCCTGGCGGGGTTCGAACCCACTAAGATGTAAAATTTCTAAAAGAAAATATTTAGTTCTGATAAAATGTTTTGATCTACATTCATTTTTAATTTTTACGGCTTCAATTGAAATTTCTGATTTAAAATCTCCCTCTGTACATACAACGCGTATAAATCATAAATCCAGATATACAATAAAAAGCTTCTTGGAGTGTCTGATAAAACTCTTCAAGCGCTGTTTGCGTTAGAGTAGATTACAAAAAGGGAAAGAGAAGATATTTTTAACTGGAAATTCTCTTGAATTTCAACTATGATAATTTTCCTTCAGATATTACAGCAAATCTGACGATATGCAAATATTCGAAGAAATAAATGACATATAAATAACATGTAGGTTACAATAGGAAAACCAGAGTAATTAATCAACACTTGTGATAAACTGGGAAGGAAATTTTGAAATATTCTTGAATCTTTCTGATGAATGTTTAATGCTGACCAGAAGTAAAGAGAAAATTAATTGGATGGAAATGCTTAGTAAAGGCAGGTTTCCATTTACACAAAATTATCATATTTATAATTGATGAGGTCTCTCCTTCTCTTTTTCTTTCTTTCAAGAAAGTTAATATTCTTTGGAAAATATTTTCAACTATAACAGATTCTAGAAACGTTTTCAATGAAATTTTTCGGTCATATATTCACGGATACGATTACATGATATACATTATACGATACAATTATAATGTTAATCTCAGCTCTCCGACATAAATATCATGATTGATTACGATGAAATATTTAAGTTTATAATGACGAGGATAGGCCCAAATGCACAGGAACTAGGGTTCCCCTTTAACCAGCTCTGACAATGTACAGGCGAAGATACTGACCGAGTTGGGTCAAAGTTTCTGAATCCGTCTATCACCAAGGATGTTCGATATGATTATGATGGGCCGTGAAAAATACTCGGAAGTAGTTTAAAATTCAGTTAGAATGAACTTACGGTTCAGGAGTCTTAAGGCTCTATAAAACTAAACAGAGATAGGTATCCAGATATAGATACAGGTACATGGGGAGAAGAGGAGGCAGGTGGCCACAGTAAAGACCTACGTTTGGGAGGAATTGGATCAGAATCTCAACACAAGAGAGGAAAGATTTCTTGAGGAGCAAAGTGGACGACGAAAGACTTACAAACTAGAAAGAGAGCAAAGAGTACAAAGATGGAAGCAATCAGAAAACCAATCGTTGGTAAGCTACCTAGTATATGAAAGCATGATACAAGTGAGATGTGACCACAACACTTCAACAAGAGGATAACAACTGAACATCTAATAAAAGTACACAATAATGGGACGGATGGAATATGCTATAATAGTACTGAGGAGGGTGAATGAAGAACGGTTGCTAACAATATTAAAAAATAAAAAATTGTCATCTGGCTTCATGACAGGGAAATTTTTACTGAGAGAAGTGTATATTTGTGAATCACGAGATAGCATTTGACATAGCACCAAGGTTAACAATTATATGGAGGTTATATGAGCAGAGGGTAATGCAAGGACTCTTTGACTAAGTGATGGCACTATATCAAGACAAACTATCTAGAGTGAAGATTGTGATGGGTATACCATATTAATCTGATATGTATTGTTATTCATCATAATCTATAAAAATACTGAAGATTGCAGAATGCGAAGCCCTTGGAATTATTTATCTGAAGATGATCTGGTGTTAATAACAGAATCTGAGGGACAGATCATATTTGGTATTACCAGCCTAAAAAATACTGCATATACCAACTTTGAAGGAAATGTCCAGATGGGTAATATAAAAGAGAGAAGTAAATATCAGGGACCAGGAAGGAGGCAACATGGAAGATCCCAGTCGACGTATCGAATGTAATGGACGGTCTGTCAGTAAATACCCAGAAGGGCCTAGTATAAATAGAATAGGGGACGTAGAAAATTAGATATCTTTCGAAAACTCAGTTCTGAAGGTTGACATTGATTGGAGAGAGTATCACATTCGTAAACAAAGCAAAATCAATGACAAGTGTAAAAGACCTGTATGCTATGACTGCACAGCGAAACACTGGCACTTGGAGAAAATGGAGGAGAATCTGAAGGGGGGGGGGTTACTTAATAAATACTGAGATTTATGCCTGAAGCCGTCAGAAAGATCATATTACAAGTAAGGAGGCTGCTCGTATACGTGGCGTCCATAGGCTGAAATTACTGAGATGGTCTAAAACTATACAAGACAGAGGAAAGTGAAGTGAACTTGATTTTTTACGGGCTGCTTTATAAGCAAGAGTCCGTGCTTGCATAACACCAGCTTAATCTAAAACAACTCGATTTATGGCTAAACACACAAAGAAAAAACCTGGTGTAGAAACGATGACGATGGCGATGATAATATTGATGAAATGGGAATAGAAATAAATAAGAATGCTCAGAGTAAAACGAATGGGGAACTAACTCCAAGGAATGACCTTTAGGTCACCAAGATAAAATGATGATGTTAAGCCACTGAATTACATGTGATGCAGGGGCCTTTTTTTATTTATAAAATCATAACAAATGAGCATGATGCAACAGTTTTCACGTTATCTAGTGCATTACGTAATCACAAACAGAGGCTTCAGTTATTAGTAAGCTGGACTTCATTTGTAAGCACTCAATATCGGTACGATATGCTATGAAAACTTTACTTGAAACATTATACAATATCAAAGCACTCTGTGACGATAAGACAAACCGCAAAACTTTATTTCAAAGCTCTCTTTAAGGATAAGACAGAATTCAACAACTTTGCCTCCAAAGATTTCATAACAATGAGATAAAACTAAAAAAAAGGTGAGCCTTAATTTCCTCCGTCCCTATCAAAACAAAGATAACGTTTATTCCACTGAACTTCTCTCGGACGGAGGGAAATATACAGCAGACGCTTAGAGCCCACTCAGGTGAGCGTAATACTCAATAATGCATTAAATTACAGTAATTAATATTCAAAAGATGGAAATTCTCATAATTAAATCTAAATGCTCATTTTTGGAATCAAAGCATAAATACTTTTTCTCCCACTCGCGTCACTCCAAGATAATTAGGGAGTCACAAATATCACATAAAATGAAGTATTTCTACCACCGAATCACAGAGCATTCAATTCTTTATGGCAAAAATTTATTACTGCAATAACAAAATTAATCGGATTTATATTCCTCTCGATGAAAACCCTCCAAAAATTGGCACAAGAAGCCAAGAGGACAAAGAAAATATGTTTCCTTTATTTACGAATCGTTCATAACACGCCTAGATTTATTGACTTGCTTAAAGGTCTAAAGCTCGCTAACGAGCAGCATAGGCAAAAGGCAGACCACTCCACTTGCTCACAATATCCTAGAAACCGAACATACATACGCATGACCAGCACCCAAGAGCCTTCTCAAGTTAGATTTGGGAAAGCAAGGAAATGGCTACCAATGGTTAAACAGGTTGACCTAGATGACCTCCAAAACTCCCCATCTCGACATCACACTGACAGCAGGGACGTGTACTTCTATCCAAGACTTCAACAGAAACTGAGCTCAGCACTAATGTAGAGGAAAGTAGTTGGCAACGTCACTGAGCTATCATGAATTATAGTTATTAATATTCTAAGAATTACCAATGAGTCAAATCCAGAATCTCACAGGGCTGCCCCAGGAGGTGTGTCCTAAAAGAAGAGATAATCACGGGCCAAGACAAAATCAGAGAAGTGGACAGCTGCGGAAAAAGACCACAGGGAGAGAAAGAAAAAAGTAACAGTACTGACTGCAGTGTGCCAGACAAGGCGTACTGTAGGTGAATAATTTCTAAGGGACCAGTTTATGAATCTCAAATTCGTCTTCAATTCATTATGTTCTCATAATGACATTGCTTACCTCTCGTTGAATCAATACTTTAGCGAGGAACTAATAAAATATGACAAGAAAATACGGCGAAATAATATTAATGGTAGTAATGCTGATCACGTTGATCCGCAACAAAATTTTTCTAATTATATAAATTAGGCAGAAAGCTTTCGAGAGTCCACTCTCATTACCATTCTGGGCAAAGCATTCTCCTCAACATCTCTCTTTACAAAAAAAATTCATTATTTTTGGACAAAACTATAATTGTGTCTTCTAATCATGAAAGTTCAGATTTAGTAACAACAAAAATACAATTATCTTACCACCAAAATAATTTAATAAATTATTATCAGTTAGTTATGAACGCAACACTGATATGCAGTACGATCGTATAATACATCCTGAAAACAGTACCTGAACATTTGCATGTCTACTGAGAGAGAGAGAGAGAGAGAGAGAGAGAGAGAGAGAGAGAGAGAGAGAGAGAGAGAGAGAGAGAGAGTTGGTAGTATCCCATTGGCTGTAGTGGCATTTGATAAACTGTATAAATACGTTCCCCTTAAATTGCAGATGAAATACAAATTACAGAAGTATTAAAAAATTAGAGAAGTATTCAAAATATGAAACACATTCATGTATGCACATTCGAAGAGAGTGGAAACGATGTCAGTAACGTTGCACAATGAAGTTTCTTAATGTCTATTAGTGAGACAGATTCATTTCAAAGGGTACCACTACGGTGATATCTACTAAGGTGAGAGGAACAAGGAGTGCGATCAGCTGTCAAGACATTCAAGGGATCTTCAAAGACCAAATATTTGAATCGTTTTCCTTGGTAGGGTTTTTAACCATTTTCCCTTTGCATACCCATAATGCGATGCCCAAGGGTCTTGCCACACTACCCTCGTTATACTGTCGAGATCACCATCATTAGAAATAATAATAATAATAATAATAATAATAATAATAATAATAATAATAATAATAATAATAATAATAATAATAATAATAATAATAATGTTATTTCATTCCTTATTCAGGGTCTTCAAGTAAATAAAATCTTTTTATCAGTGTAATATTAAAGGAAGTTAATAAACCATAATTACCTATTGCTGAACAGAGATGCGTGACGACAAATATTTCATATTATATTCACACATTAAATTCCATAAACTTAGATTCTGGTAGGGGTGTCACAATCACAAGTCTACAAACAATAGTTTACTATTTATATTTATAAAAAATGTGTTACACTGAACTTCACATACAGAGAAATATATATATATATATATATATATATATATATATATATATATATAATATATATATATATATATTATATATAATGTGTGTGTGGTGTGTGTCATAATTAAATCCAAATGTGTGTGTATATATATCAAATATATATATACACATATATATATACATACACTATATATATTAAGAGTGACCCAATAGTCCCAATTGCATTTTATATCCTATATTTTCTTCCCATGTCAAAGCGTACAACTTAATAAGTCGTTTAGGTAAGGTATTAGCAAACAGTTAAAAGTACAGTACTCTTTGAAATTAATAAAAAAAACAATCATTTATTATAATAAGTGAACATCTAAACAGGGGACGCTATATGCGCATTTAAATTCATTCATTTTGCGTCAGCAACAGAAAATTCGCGGAAAACAATACAACAGATTTAAAAGTATGTGTGTGCTGTACAGGTACTAAAATTCTCTCTCATTCCTCAGCACCCCTTCTGATTCAGCCGGGAAGATTTCACTGCCCAATGAGGCGGGCCGTGTGCAATGGCAAGTCTGAACAAACAGTGTATGTGAATACCAATGAACCTTGGACTACGAAATCGACAAGCATGTCCCAAATTGTATACAGGAAGGCAAGATTCCGCAAACCCGTTGTAAGTTTAAAGAGGTAACACGTCTACAGCAACAACAACAAGAACACATGAGCAAGAGAGGAAGTGGCGAGCTGCAGGGGGAAGGAAAATCTAGAAGAAACCAAGGAGGCATCGAAAAAAAAAAAAAACTGGAAAACCAAAACAACGCCTGCCGGAGATAAAGGAGACAGCTACTTGGTGATATTAATAATTTGAAAGTTTAAAATCTGCTGGGAAGACAGCCATGCAAAAACACTTATCCGCTATTTAGGTTAACAGATCCAGCTAAATCGTGGGAAAAGAAGCAGATTTGATTCATATTTCTGTTACAATAAAAATTTGCAAGTTTGTAATTTTATGAAAACTTGCAACTATTAAAAGATACCTGTTTTTTGTTATTCTTAAGAATCTCAATATTACAACAGTAGTCAACAATACTCCTGAACATATAAAAACAAAAATGTACTAATACTGTACTTACCTCAAAACTCGTCTGAAGCGCATTCATAGAATTTCATCATGATGTACCTAGCTTCCACAATATGGGGATCACATAAGGCTCTTCTTAACCTAAGAAAAAGAAACATTTTACTCGACATCCAGCTGATAAAACCGAAAAGAATCCATTTGACTAGGGAACCTAAGACTTAATCATATTTTGGCAAGAATATGGGAAACATTGCTAAAGCATAAGTCAACTAACAAGAAAAAATTATGATAATAAACTGACAAAAAAACTCATAAAATTAAAACCATAATGTACGTCATTTATCATAATCAGTTTCGTGGAAAAAACTGCTTTGCATTTGTATCGTGAAATAAGACTGCAATCTGCGCATGCGTGGTTCGAAACGCGAGCACGCACCAGAGTGATTATTTTGCCACGACTTAATTCTACCTTACATTATGGGACAAATATTTCACAAGATCAAATCGAGAGTTTAAACGTGAATCAGAGCTTAGGGGGCAAAGTCGGTGCTAATAGGATTAAGAGAAGCTTCCAAAGGGCAATTATGCCTCCCCTTGACACAACCGCCCACAGCTTCATAAGCTGAATTTATAGCTTAAAAGATTAAAATAAAAGTCACGAGATTTTAAGGGTCACATTTCACGCGATAAACCTCGCCTTCTAGATAAACCTCCGACTTACACAACAGCAATACATTTACATATAATGCGTTTTTCTTTCATAAATTGTGCGCATTTCACATGTGTTTACAGAAAATTGTAAACTTTGAATAAACCTTCGAATTCAAGGAATTGTGTGACTTTTAGAGCAGTGGCGTCTCGTATTCACCCAAAAATCTACAAGCTTATGACTGTATTCTGTGTGAGAATGTAAGTTATGAACAAAAAATGACGGTTTCTTACTTTATTTACTAAGATAAAAACCGATATTCTTTTGAGAAATAAATTATGGGTTGCATTTCGGAAATTACCAATTTAAAGATGCTTAACAATAACAATATTTGTATATAGTCTCCCAACACATATTTGTGTGCAAGTTAAAATACGGGAAGAACCACAGAAGAGATGAGTCATGGTATCAACGAAGTAATACATAAAACCGGCATGATTTAGAAATGAAGAGCATCGAAAGAAGAAAATTTGGGAAGAATAAAAGACTTTTGGTTTTAATCTCTTAGTGGATTTTATCCCAAACCTGATAAAGCAAAATTATGAAACGAATTAAATGCAATATTATGTTAAGCACGTCAGCTGATACAAGAGAGATGTAGAAGACGCTGTGTGATGTTCAACATTTATCAAGTCATAGAAAAACGAAATAAGAAGTGTGGGGAAAAATCCAAAAGCGAGGTAACACTTTTTAAGAATAAGGAGACGAAGAGAAATGGAGAGATATACAGATGGGGTGACTGAGCTGTTAGAATGACAGGGTATCAATACTGGGATCACACGAAGGCGCAAGTGGGCAGAGGAAGATACAAGAAGTGGTTTACCCGGCATGCAGCTGATAAAACCGAAGATGAAGTATTTGCTTCTATGGACCTTCCCTTTTACTTTACAAGTCTTTTGGGAAAAAGTTTGTATTTTTGAACAATACATAACAAACACTGCGTCACACGCGTGCGCAAGAATTTAAAACAAAATACATAAGTATTTTTAATGAACGTACTCGAGTACTAATTAAAAACCAACTCACAATTTCATCATAATCATTTTCGCGGGAAAAAACTGCTTTGCAACTCACCTAGCCAATTCACTACAACCGCTTCCGTATTGCGAAAGTTACCCAGAATTCTTTAACAATAATCCAGTTCCCGGAATGTCTCTTCAACTCAGCCAGACCTCTCCCGGGGTATTCTGGTTGGTGAGCTTCTTCTCTCTCTCTGTCTTTCTCTATCTCCTCCAGATCTACAGAATGCAGCGTATTTTTGAAAGCCTGTGTTGTTTAAGAACTCATCTGCTCAATAAGGTAAATAAAAAACATCTATCACTAGAGAAGCCTTTAGTTTTTTTGGGAGAAGTTTTTATCTTTTTCCAGTAAATACTCACTTGTAAAACACACCTTAATAAATTAATAAACAACATAAAAATTGTTTTTGTTGGTCTCTACCTCCTTTGTTTAATATACAAAAAGTGCCAAAAGCATTCATTGAGGGAACCGGCTCTATGTATATATAAGCCTGTATATATGTATAAGGTATATATATATATATATATATATATATATATATATATATATATATATATATATATATATATATATATATATATATATATAATATATATATATTAAACTGTCTTCGATTTACAATTAATCATCTCTGCTTTATGACTTCTTCCAACATGTTATGTACGTTCTTAAAGTTTATTAATCTTGAGTGAGGGTTTTAATTAGGATTAAGTGTTTTCAACGATAACGCAACAAGGCTAAATTTTACTATTATAAGTCTAATTCATATTTCATTTATCCGCCTTGAAACTACTGCGTTACTTGAGAGAATGGGAAACATCTCACGATCATGAATAAAAAATAAAAAAATTATGCTAAGACGACAAAACCGCTGAAATAAAAAATATCGTTGAGCTTTCAGAGGGACAACTTCCCCCACTCTCTATTTATGTTGAAAAGGAGAGGAACTTGTCCCAGAAGAGAGCTCAATAAAAATAGTTTTCGAGGGCTCGCGCAAATCTTTTCATAAAATTCCTCCGGACACGGAAACTTACGCGGCTAATTGTCATTACCATGCACTGGAAAGTTCATATTACGGGCTTGATAATGTTTTTGGACTCGGTTATGCGTTCCGTGGACCACCTCTCGGAGAGACTAAAGCAAAACCCTTTGTCTCAACGATAAATTTGCCTTCACTTGACCTCTGTCGAAAAATAGTACCCACGTCCTCCTTTGTTTCATGCCACTTTCGAGGCATTACTCTGTAACTCTTATGTGCCGTTGCCTTTTCTGCGACCAATAATACCGTTAAAACATCGAGATTAGGGTGGATGACTATAATCCCCGTACCCTTCAAGGGTATGGTAGTGAACTTCCGTTCCTTAACATCTCATGTAGCCTCATTGGTAATACTATGGAGAGATTATAAATTATTGAATTTTCGAAAAGAAATCTGAATAAGGAAATGTTCGAAGAAAAAATCATTTAAGATAATAGTATATTCTACATGGCTTCTTCAACTAATGCGTGCAAGTATTCAAATTACTTCTCTTCACAAACTTCTATCACTAATAAGTCTAAATTAAGCCTTTCAGACATTTATACAGATCTAACCGACTTATTTTCATTTGACCTTTAAACTTCATCAACTGTTCGCGACATATGCGTATGTGCGATCACTTATGAGGACAATTTTTTCATAACTAGAAGTTTTACGCGATATTTCTAAAATCTGAATCCAGTCAGAGGATATCCCAGTATATACTGTATATATATACCAAAGGCAGCGGCTGTAAACCATTTAATCAACTATCCTGTCTGGGAGATCTTTGAGTCCTCATTGCTACGGATAAACAAAAATAAAACAAAACAAAACTGGATCCTTTCCCTGGCGAGTGCAGCATAAACTAGAAAGAACGAGTATGCAACAGAAAAACAGAAGACTAAGCAGTCCAAATTAACATTCATTCAAAAGCTTTGGAGCAAAATTCAAAAACGAGAAAAGACAAACAAAGCCTTCTCCACAAAACAATTGGCCAGTCGGTTGTGTGCGTTCGCTTACACAACTTTAATGTTTTGTCTAATGAGGAACATATGCAGTATTTACTCCTACAAAGGAACATGACTAAGAAATAAAGGCAGTCGATTACTTTATAAGCTCCCTCTTATACTAAAATCGCAAAAGAGGATATTCTAAACTATTACAAAACTACCCCTGTTTTTTTAAAAGAACGGGCAAGTTGCTCGTCATGTCAGTGTCAAAGTATTCAAAATGTAAGAATTCTCTTAATTGCCTAATTCAATTTGACCTTAATATTAGCCAGTCATTGGCTTGGAACCCCAAATAAACCCCAAATAACCACTCGCACCACAGCAACTGATGTTTACCGGCACCTCCATCCTGTCGAGCACTACATAAAATATTCTCAAGTGCAAATGGATATTGGATGGCTATGTTAAACTTTCAACGAACTAATATAGGCATTAAAACCGGTGCAATTCACAGAGACGAATCAGTAAAATTCATTATCACATTTCCTTTCCAATGGGCCTACTTTCTTGAACAACTCTGAACCATGCCATAAGCTACAATGTCTCGAAATTTTAAATAAACCTTAACTTGAATGAGGTCAGCAAAGGCGTCGGATGTCTCATAAATATAAAGATGACGTTAACAGAGAAATGGCGCTGGATCGGATTAGCGTTACACCTGCTCTTAAAGATTAGTGTGAAACTGAAAAAGTGTAACGAAGGGAAAGGGGGGAATAATAAGCAGTCCAGATTACTATCCATTCAATAAAGGGAGAATAATGAGGGAAGGCAAACAAAACTTTATTTGGGAAACAATGCTCAACAACTTATTTACACTCGTGCAAGCGTTTAAAAATAAAAATAACTCTCCATTTTTATTGACTATTTTTTTCTGGAAAATTTCTTACCTTTCCTGACAATAAAGTATTAGTGGAAAGCCCACCGAATAATACTCTGCCCCGATTCCTTTTCATCTTTCTCTGGTGGTCTGAATAACAGAGACATCATGGAAAATTTATATAGGAAAACCATATATATATATATATATATATATATATATATATATATATATATATATATATATATATATATATATATATATATATATATATATATATATATATATATATATATAGAGAGAGAGAGAGAGAGAGAGAGAGAGAGAGAGAGAGAGAGAGAGAGAGAGAAGAGTGTTGTGGTGTGATACAAAAGCATGAAAATGACATAATTTTCAATCTGCTGATTTGCTACACAGGAGATCATTTTCTGTTCCGTGTGAGATAAGTAGGTTGCACGGAAGACATTTACATCCATTTTGTAATCAAATACAGAATGCATAATTCTTATGGAATACCCCAAAGGGAATCCACAGATGAAAATACCCGTACGAGACTAAATGGAAACAATAAAACGGTAAGTACCGGAAAGAAAGCTATAATTTAATGCAGATATAGATCAGAATATTTAATAATTATGAATTAATAGAGATGCAATGCACGACAACCGTTAAAATATTCTAGATGCATCAAAAGCATGAGAATAAAAAAACCAATAAGTCTTTCCAGTAATTAACACCAAGGAAATATGACAGACAGGCAACTGAAATACTCCCTAGCACTGAATTTCATTATATGGGAACGGTTTGCAAAAATAAAGTTTCTGAAAGAAAAACTCTTCCCCTGACCTCCCCTAAGCCGGCAGTCCCTGAATCCTCAATCCTCAATTGTAACTGAATTAATCGGCTTCATCTCAGGTAACAAAAATATCCCATTAACCATGAAAGAAGGGCACCCAGAAGCGTTGGGCCACAGACAAAGGAACTGAGAATGAATCTGGGGAAGTTTCGTGCATGAGAGAGAGAGAGAGAGAGAGAGAGAGAGAGAGAGAGAGAGAGAGAGAGAGAGAGAGAGAGAGAGAGAGAAAACAGAGTTTGACGGGAGAAATTTAGATATATATCTCAAATTCCCATCCAAATTTTTGCAACGATAATACAAGACGCTTTTATTCAAGTTATGAGATCACGAAGTTAAGTTTTGGTAAACATAAATATCAACAATTTTTAAAGCTTGGAAGAAGATTCCATGTTTCTGGTGCAGCATTAAAATATAACAAACTAACACAAAATTAACACATGAAAGTTGTCGAAATAGCACTATCACAATTCCTTTTTGTTGTATTTAGTTTACAACAACGTATTTTTCAATCCTTATATATATACTGTATATATATATATATATATATATATATATATATATATATATATATATATATATATATATATATATATATAATGAAATTTTATCACACCGTGATTTATTTAAATTCATGAAGCTACAAATGTCGCTTAATATCCAATTCACACTACTTCGGGAGTATCCCCGATGGGGAATTATCACCGGAGGGGAATTTTTTAAGTGATAAATGGATCGGTACCAACTGGTCTCGATCCCTCGACCAGGTACCTTTCAGCGACTCCATTCGACGGTCAAACCACTGAGCCACCAAGAGAGGTGTAAGTTAATGCCGAATCTGCCGTACTTCTTTACCCGTCGACAGCAGGAAACCGTACTTGGCTTCAGCATTAACCTACCTCCACCATGATAGCTCATAGGTACGTTTGGAATTTATATACAATCACGTATGTATCTGGTAAAAAGTGACCAGTAGATTCTACATATATGCAATACATATATATGTATATATATGTATGTATATATGTATACATATATATATGTATATGTATACATATATATATCCATATATATATATATATATATATATATATATATACTATATATATATACTGTATATGCATATACATATATACATATATATATATATATATATATATATATATATATATATATATATATATATATATATATATATATATGTATGTATATATATATATGTATGTATAGATATATAATATTATATACAGTATATACATATATATGCATATATATATATATATATATATAATATATATATATATATATATATATATATATATATATATATATATATAATATATATATATATATATATATATATATATATATATATATATATATATATATATATATATATATATATTAAGAGATCGCCATTTACACTCGCTTTCTTGAAAGGGTGTCACCAAGAGTCCAAGTCTTCTCCTGCAGGGTTTTCCTTGAATCCATTTCAAAACATTTTTTGTCTCCAAGCAAGGATACGCTATAGATTAACCTCCGATTTTTTTTCTTTGGTAAAAATTAAAAAGGAAACAAGTGAAAATTTCATTCAAATTAAATCAATAAACGTATCTTTCCCATTTTTCTTCTTTATAATTAATTTTTCTCCCGCGTGTTTCATGGACTGCGTTTATAAGCAGAAATATCAGACCAACGTTGCTTTCTAGGCAAGAGCAGTATATACGAGTCTTCGGAGGTCTTCACTTCCCGGCTTCAAAGACCAGAATGACAGGGCAATATGCGTTTCAGGAGAGTCTCCATGCAAGGCTGCCTGTCTGTCTGCAGCCTGGAGTCTTAGACGAGGTCACCTTCTTCAAAATCCGGGGATTCCTTCTTCGGAAACCGCGAATCCCAACTTCAGAATCCGTGAAGCTCAGTGTCATAAGGTTAGACATTAACCAAGGATACCATGCTAAGGAAATGGGATCTTAACGTGAAAGGCAGGAGTCACTGAGGAGACGAAGAACGTCGAAGAAAGAGTGGAGCAACCGCAAAACAAGCTGGAAAGCTGCGGGAATGAAAGACAGGTCCCGAAGACATCCATCCAATGTGTTCCGACATACTACTACAACCAAAGGCTTCGGAGGCAAGCGTCGAGATCCTAGGAGTATTCGTCAGAATCAGAACTACGGCAAAAGAGCTCTCCTTTCCATTGGGTGCAGTCCAAAACGGAGGACAGAAGAGCTGAATTCAAAGATCTGGATGAAAAACATGATAGAAGTTTGCGACAAGAGGATGGAATGTCTAAGTGAAGCGATCTCGAAGAGAGGCTGATGGTCGAGGTCCTCAACGGGCAAAATCGAATACCTTGAACTGAAGGTAAGTCAAAACAGTGAAACAGTGACATAGTGAATTAGTAAAACAATGAATTAGTGAAATAATTAATTAGTGAAATAGTGAATCAGTGAAACACCAAACTAGTGAAATACTGAAATAGTGAGATAGTTAATTAGTGAAATAGTGAATATCAAAACGAAAACCTCCAAGAACATAGTGAGCGATAGAAAATGTGGAAATAACATCAAGATGGAATCTACCATACAATCGTCGATGGCGAAAAGGTTTCAGGACAATACGTAAGGTAGGAAAATAAAGATTTAAAATTTATGTAGTTTTACTACCTTAGAAAAATGTAAGCAGAAAATAAAGGTTTGAAATTGAAGCAGTTTTATTACCTTAGAAAAATGTAAGCAGAAAATAAAGGTTTGAAACTGAAGTAGTTTTATTACCTTAAAAATTTGTAAGCAGAAAATAAAGATTTGAAATTGTAGAAGTTTTATTACCATAGAAAAAGTGTAAGAAGAAAATAAAGGTTTGAAATTGAAGTAGTTTTATTACCTTAGAAAAATTGTAAGTAAAAAATAAATGTTTGAAAGTGAAGTAGTTTTATTACCTTAGAAAAATTGTAAGCAAAAAATAAAGGTGTGAAATTGAAGTAGTTTTATTACCTTAAAAAAATTGTAGGCAGAAATAAAGATTTGAAATTGTAGAAGTTTCATTACCCTAGAAAAAGTGTAATAAGAAAATAAATGTTTGAAATTGAAGTAGTTTTATTACCTTAGAAAAAGTGTAAGCAGAAAATAAAGGTTTGAAATTGAGGTAGTTTTATTACCTTAGAAAAATGTAAGCAGAAAATAAAGGTTTGAAATTGAAGTAGTTTTATTACCCTAAAAACGTGTAGGCAGAAAATAAAGGTATGAAATTGTAGAAGTTTTATTACCCTAGAAAAAGTGTAAGCAGAAAATAAAGGTTTGAAATTGAAGTAGTTTTATTACCCTAGAAAAAGTGTAAGGAGACAATAAAGACTTGAAATTGAAGTAGTTTTATTACCTAAGAAAAACTGTAAGCAGAAAATAAAGGTTTGAAATTGAAGTAGTTTTATTACCGTAGAAAAATTGTAATCAGAAAATAAAGGTTTGAAATTGAAGTAGTTTTATTACCTTAGAAAAATTGTAAGCAAAAAATAAAGGTTTGAGATTTAAGTAGTTTTATTACCTTAGAAAAATTGTAAGAAAAAATAAAGGTTTGAAACTGAAGTAGTTTTATTGCCTTTGAAAAACTGTAAGCAAAAAATAAAGGTTTGAAATTGAAGTAGTTTTATTACCTTAGAAAAATTGTAAGCAGAAAATAAAGGATTGAAATTGAAGTAGTTTTATTACCTTAAAAAAACTGTAAGCAGAAAATAAAGGTTTGAAATTGAAGTAGTTTTATTACCTTAGAAAAACTGTACGCAGAAAATAAAGGTTTGAAATTGAAGTAGTTTCAGTACCTTAGAAAAATTGTAAGCAGAAAATAAAGGTTTGGAATTAAAGTAGTTTTATTACCTTAGAAAACCTGTAAGCAGAAAATAAAGGTTTGAACCTGAAGTAGTTTTATTACCTTAGAAAAACTGTAAGCACAAAATAAAGGTTTGAAATTGAAGTAGTTTTATTACCTTAGAAAAAATGTAAGCAGAAAATAAAGGTTTGAAATTGAAGTAGTTTTATTACCTTAGAAAAATTCTAAGCAGAAAATAAAGGTTTGAAATTGAAGTAGTTTTCTTACCATAGAAAACTGTAAGCATAAAATAAAGGTTTGAAACTGAAGTAGTTTTATTACCTTAGAAAAACTGTAAGCAAAAAATAAAGGTTTGAAATTTAAGTAGTTTTATTACCTTAGAAAAAATGTAAGCAGAAAATAAAGGTTTGAGATTGAAGTAGTTTTAATACCTTGAAAAAACTGTAAGCAGAAAATAAAGGTTTAAAATTGAAGTAGTTTTATTACCTTAAAAAACCTGTAATCAGAAAATAGAGGTTTGAAATTAAAGTAGTTTTATTACCTTAGAAAAATTGTAAGCAGAAAATAAAGGTGTGAAATTGAAGTAGTTTTATTAAGTTAGAAAAACTGTAAGCAGAAAATAAAGGTTTGAAATTGAAGTAGTTTTATTACCTTAGAAATATTGTAGGCAGAAAATAAAGGTTTGAAATTGAGGTAGTTTTATTACCTTAGAAAAACTGTAAGCAGAAAAGAAAGGTTTGAAATTAAAGTAGTTTTATTACCTTAGAAAAATTGTAACCAGAAAATAAAGGTTTGAAATTGAAATAGTTTTATTACCTTAGAAAAACTGTAATCAGAAAATAAAGGTTTGAAACTGAAGTAGTTTTATTATCTTAGCAAAACTGAAGCAAAAAATAAACGTTTGAAACTGAAGTAGTTTTATTACTTTAGAAAAATTGTAAGCAGAAAATAAAAGTTTGAAATTGAAGAAATTTTATTACCTTAGAAAAAATGTAAGCAGAAAATAAAGGTTTGAAACTGTAGTAGTTTCATTACTTTAGAAAAACTGTAAGCAGAAAATAAAGGTTTGAAACTGAAGTAGTTTTATTACCTTAGAAAAATTGTAAGCAAAAAATAAAGGTTTGAAATTGAAGTAGTTTTATTACCTTAGAAAAATTGTAAGCAGAGAATAAAGGTTTGAAATTGAAGTAGTTTTATTACCTTAGAAAAATTGTAAGCAGAAAATAAAGGTTTGAAATTGAAGTAGTTTTATTACCTTAGAAAAATTGTAAGCAGAAAATAAAGGTTTGAAATTAAAGTAGTTTTATTACCTTAGAAAAATTGTAAGCAGAAAATAAAGGTTTGAAACTGAAGTAGTTTTATTACCTTAGAAAAACAGTAAGCAAAAAACAAAGGTTTGAAATTGAAGTAGTTTTATTACCTTTGGAAAATTGTAAGCAGAAAATAAAGGTCTGAAATTGAAGTAGTTTTATTACCTTAGAAAAACTGTAAGCAGAAAATAAAGGTTTGAAACTGAAGTAGTTTTATTACCTTATAAAAACTGTAAGCAAAAAATAAAGGTTTGAAATTGAAGTAGTTTTATTACCTTAAAAAAATTGTAAGCAGAAAATAAAGGTTTGAAATTGAGGTAGTTTTATTACCTTAGAAAAATTGTAAGCAGAAAATAATGGTTTGAAATTGAGGTAGTTTTATTGCCTTAGAAAAATTGTAAGCAAAAAATAAAGGTTTGAAATTGAAGTAGTTTTATTACCTTAGAAAAATTGTTAGCAGAAAATAAAGGTTTGAAATTGAAGTAGTTTTATTACCTTACAAAAATGTAAGCAGAAAATAAAGGTTTGAAACTGAAGTAGTTTTATTACCTTAGAAAAATTGTAAGCAGAAAATAAAGGTTTGAAATTGTAGAAGTTTTATTACCCTAGAAAAAATGTAAGCAGAAAATAAAGGTTTGGAATTGTAGAAGTTTTATCACCTTAGATTAACTGTAGGCAGAAAATAAAGGTTTTAAATTGTAGATGTTTTATTACCTTAGAAAATTTGTAAGCAGAAAATAAAGGTTTGGAATTGAAGTAGTTTTATTACCTTAGAAAAACTGGAAGCAGAAAATAAAGGTTTGAAATTGAGGTGGTTTTATTACCTTAGAAAAAGTGTAATCAGAAAATAAAGGTTTGAAATTGAAGTAGTTTTATTACCTTAGAAAAATTGTAAGCAGAAAATAAAGGTTTGAAACTGAAGTAGTTTTATTACCTTAGAAAAATTGTAAGCAGAAAATAAAGGTTTGAAATTGTAGAAGTTTTATTACCCTAGAAAAAACGTAAGCAGAAATTAGAGGTTTGGAATTGTAGAAGTTTTATCACCGTAGAATAACTGTAGGCAGAAAATAAAGGTTTTAAATTGTAGATGTTTTATTACCTTAGAAAAACTGTAAGCAGAAAATAAAGGTTTGAAACTGAAGTAGTTTTATTACCTTAGAAAAATTGTAAGCAGAAAATAAAGGATTGAAATTGAAGTAGTTTTACTACCTTAGAAAAATTGTAAGCAGAAAATAAAGGTTTCAAATTGCAGAAGTTTTATTGCCTTAGAAAACCTGTAAGCAGAAAAAAAACGTTTGAAATTGAAGAAATTTTATTACCTTAGAAAAAGTCAGCAGAAAATAAAGGTTTGAAATTGACGTAGTTTTATTACCTTATAAAAAATGTAAGTAGAAAATAAAGGTTTGAAATTGAAGTAGTTTTATTACCTTACAAAAACTGTAAGCAGAAAATAAAGGTTTGAAATTGTAGAAGTTTTATCACCCTAGAAAAAGTGTAGGAAGAAAATAAAGGTTTGAAATTGAAGTAGTTTTATTACCTTAGAAAAAATGTAAGCAGAAAATAAAGGTTTGAAACTGAAGAAGTTTTATTACCCTGGAAAAAGTGAGAGAAGAAAATAAAGGTTGAAATTGACGTAGTTTTATTACCTTAGAAAAACTGTAAGCAAAAAATAAAGGTTTGAAACTGTAGAAGTTTTATTACCCTAGAAAAAGTGTAAGAAGAAAATAAATGTTTGAAATTGACGTAGTTATATTACCTTAGAAAAATTGTAAGCAGAAAATAAAGTTTTGAAACTAGAAGTTTTATTACCCTAGAAAAAGTGTAAGAAGAAAATAAATGTTTGAAATTGACGTAGTTTTATTACCTTAGAAAAATGTAAGGGCACTCTACCAGCTGAAACAAAAGAATATACTGCTGTAGTGGAAAAACCCAAACACAAAGTAGATGATGGCAAGAAAATAACTTGGGTAAATAAGCGCCCTCCAAGCAATGAGAATGAACAAACAGGAAAGATTCCAACAACCGGAGGTGTTGTAGGAGAGGCAAAAGAGGCTGACACGCCTTGGAAAGCATGGCCATTCTTTGTGTCTAATAACATAATTGATACAATTGTACTAAACACAAATGAAAAAATCCGGCAAAGGCTGGGCCAGTTGGAATTAAATGAGGAAGAAATGAGTAAAGGAAGTCATATCAGATTAATTGACTCAGTAGAAATGAAAAGCTTTTTCGGTCTGTTATATGCGAGAGGTTTGCTCGGACTAAATACCCATGATTATCATATACTGTTTCATGAATCATTTGGACATCCAATATTTGGTGCGGTGATGTCTGCTAAAAGATTTGCTTTCATCCATGCCAATATTTCTTTTGATGACCTAAAAACAAGATTGCAGATGGGTACACGATAGGTCTGCTGCAGCAAGATCTGTTTTTGAATGCTTCAATAGAAACTGTAGTTCAGTGGTGCAGCCTGATAACTTCCTAACAATTGACGAAGCATTGTATGGTTGCAGAACACAAATAGGTTTCCGTCAGTACAACAGGAGCAAGCCTGTTTGGTATGGCCTTTTATATAATTCTATCAATGTTGTGAGATATCCCTTCACTTTCCGAGCCATTTTACGTAACAGGCACCCTAGCTACCGTGAAGGCCCTTATAAACCAACTGAAAAGTATTATGGACCTGAGAGCACGAACTATAAGTTTAGACAGACTACATACCAGCATAGAACTGTTCGAGTGGCTGCTGGCTGTCACAGAGTATTAATGCCTTAGGCACGATCGATGCGGGTAGAAAAGGTATACCTTTAGAAATAAAGAATATTTCTGGAAAGCAATATAAATTTTACGAGGTGTACTGGAAAAAAAAGAAGGAAAACTTTGCTTGAACTCCTTCATCAATCACACAAAGAGTAAAGGCCCGGGGAACGTTTTATTGCTTAGCACGATATCACCTCCCCTGTCGGCCATGACCAAAGACGATAGCCAAAAGAAGCCTGCAATCTACAAACTCTACGACTTTACTTAGGGTGGCACAGACATTATTGACCAAAGGACGCAATTTTACACTGTGAACACAAAATCCCGAAGATGGACAGTAAACGCCTGCTCTTTTATCCTCGATACAGCTAAAGTAAATTCCCAGACAGTGTTCTCAATGAATACAAGCACTGACCCTCGATGCCTAAATTCTTTTACATTTGGGTGGGATTTAGTTACATCTCTTTGTACTCCTCAAATAGAGAAAAGGCAGTCAGTCAAGAATTTGCACCGCAGTACTGTGTCGAAGATGAACATTATACATGTACCTGGAAATCCGAAACCAGTTTCAGTGCTAGTAAGCAATGAACTTCATGCATACAAGTCAGAAAAACGAAAACGATGCGCACCATGCCTAGAGTCCGTATATGGTAGTGGGTTTTCGGCGTCAGTTGGTAAACTCTCCAAGATTCAAACATCAGTGTCAGCTATGCCAGAGTGCAACCTGCCCACAGCATATTGTTCATGTCTGTTGCAATTGTTACAAGTTGCACATGTCATAATGATAAAACACACCCTTTATATTTTCATTTGGGTGATAGTGATATGTATGTTTTCTTTTTTGTTGTTCTTCATAAGCTAAATGTTAATATTCTTCTTGAAATAATTGGTAGGCCACTAATTTTTAACAGAATCAAATATTAATAGTAATTCTTTTGCTTGGCCTGGTACTGTGCACTGTTAACAAAGACTAAAGGTCTGCAATGGTTTTTTTTATATACAAGGAATTTTGTTTATTTTTGTCTCCTGAAGACATAATATTATTACTGATGTTATTACTGTCTTTATTATTGTCACTTGCTACTCTCTCATCTTAGACAAGCACTAAATGTCTGCAAATTTAGTTGTTCTTTTCGTCCTCATATACTACAGATGGGATGTATTATTATTATTATTATTATTGCTGTTGTTGTTGGTAATATTAATAATAATGATTATTTATTATTAGTATTATGATAATGATATTTGCGTTTTTATATGTAAAGGAAAATAATGTTTTGTGTGTAAAGTTTAGCCTTTTTCACAGGAAAATTTTATTTTGAAATAAGTTTTCTAATCTTTTTTTCCCCCCTTGATATTTCAGTAACAAAATTTATGTAGTGTTAATCAGTACTCATTATATAAAAAACATGCTTTTTTTTACTGGAGATGGAGGGCTTTGAACAAAATTCAGTGACTGGATAATGTCATATTTTTCCTACTATACCGGCTGTACCTCAATATAAAACAATTATATTGCAAGTATGAACAGTGCGAACGTCTATTTGAAATTCACTAATATAATGTGATAAAACTCTGTACTCACTATATTTGTTCATATGGGGAAATAAAAAGTGAAAAGGCATATAAAAGTGATGAATAGGAGAGGTAATATTTAATTCAACATAAAAAAAAATCTTGTTCAAGAAATAGTTATGCTGTGTTCTTTGGCCCTAGCATTGTCAGAAACTCCAATGTCCTCTTGTACCAAGTGGAATGAATAACTCTGAAAGCGCTAAAACCAGGATGTAACTAACCACAGCACCAGCATTTACAGGTTATGTAAGGTTATTCACAATATAACTAAAAACCATATGAATAATGTCTTCTCATACACTGATTATATATATATATATATATATATATATATATATATATATATATATATATTTATATATATATGTGTGTGTGTGTGTATACATGTGTGTATGTATGCATATACATAAATACATACATACATGTGTGTATGTATTTATTCACCATTTAGTTTTAGCACGAACAGAAACTACTGGAGAGTAAAATAGCTATAGTTTATTCCACTCCATTTGTCACCTCACCAACACAGGTTTTAGGTAAATGTGGCATATGCATAGCTATCTCGTGTTCGGCTACAATCAATGTTTCCGATATCCTAGGCTTACTGTGATAAAGATGCAAACTACTTCTTCAGTAATATATCTGAATGCTTATATTTACAAAGAACCTTCACTTCCGATAATAAACAAATACAAGCACACGAAAGACGAGCTTGTATGATGAATAATCAGATAGTCTCCGCAGATCAAACAAATAAAATAAACGATGGTCTTTCAGTAGCCCATTTGTCTCACTGTTGGTAGCTAGAAGACATCTGGCTATGCGAGAGCGAGTTAAATGTATTTTAATTATTTCTCGCATACAAATTACGTGAGTAGAGGCAATATTCTAAATGGCATGGAATATTGTCGTCTATGGGGCATGAAGCTGTCTAGGGAAGGTAAAAGGAACAACCACTGCAACATTGGATGGAAGGCGATGCATGACCGTAGTATTCCAGTTTTCTGTTCAGAATACTTTGTATATTTACATAACTTTTTATTGAACTTACAAATCTTTATAATAGTCCAGTAATTGGGCAATTTCAGTAGTGTTTGGCCAAGTAACTTATCGAGCAAAAGTTTGAAATCTTTTTGTCCCGTCACCATTTGCGTATTTGACGTATTATATGTATATATATATATATATATATATATATATATATATATATACATATATATATATATATATATATATATATATATATATATATATATATATATATATATATATATATATATATATATATATATATATGACATAAAAGGCTAGCCTAGACTTTTTTTTTTTAAAGTAAGGCACTGGAAAGACGCTTAGATAGAATGAATAATAGTTACAATAAGAAGGTTTTTTGACTACTTTGAAATGAAAATGTTCCTAAAAGAAGGACAGTAAAATTAAATATCTGGTATAGGTCTATTGTTCATTTGTCAATGCTCCCAGTTCTAGTGGTTAGCATATTTCAAGGTTGTTTTTCCAGTTTGCTATCATAACAAAGTTATTCTTATGTTGATGTAATGAAATCTACATGGAGTAAAGTTTGAATGATAACAAAAAATTTTTTTATCTGAACAGTTTGTGGACAAAGGTCTACCTGTAAGTGGGCTATACCAGGGAGAAATAAAAACAATTTTGAAAGCTCCATCCTTCGTTTGTGTTTGATACGAGTAGACTGATACAAACTGTCAAGCTCATCTTTCTTGTGCTTGTAAGGGTATATTATTGACACAGATCAGCTTGTTCATAAAGTGTGAAGATTCTTGTATATATAAACACTGAAATGTTCCCATAGAAATAGTCTGAGCTAAACATGCGCAGTGTCACCCGTTTGTGGGTGGACTGATGAGCTGTGGCAGACGATAACACATTCGTTTCCCAAGCATTTCCACTGTGATCGTTACTGGAATGGAATATAGAATTTAGGTCAAAGACCAAGCACTGTGACCAAAAAGGTCATTCAGTACTGAAAGGGAAATTGAGAATAGAAAGGCTTGAAAGGTATAACAGGAGGAAAACCTCGTAATTGCACTATGATTGTTGGTGCCGAGTCAACCAGCGCCGTCAGTTTCAAAGCAAGTTCATGAAGCATGACATTTGGGCAACTTTCAAAGTCATTATATTAACACTCGGTTACCACTCATCATGTATCAATAGTGAATCTATGGTTTGCATCGTGGTATGCGAAAAATCTGAACATTGCACCAGATAGTGTTAATATACAACTCATAATAAGAGCTGCGTGTTCCAAACGCACCGATGAGCCTATCATGGTGGAGGTAGGTTAATGCCAAAGCCAAGTACGATTTCCCCGCTCTCGACGGGTAATTAGGTACGGCAGATTCGGCACCAACTTATACCTCTCTTGGTGGCTCAATGGTTTGACAGTCGAATGGAGTCGCTGGAAAGTACCGTGTCGAGGGATCGAGACAGAGCGTTACTGATCCATTTATCACTTAAAAATTCCTTTTCGGTGATAATTCCCCATCGGGAACATTCTCGAAGTAGCATGAAATGGAGGTTAAGCGACATTTGTTTGATATATATATATATATATATATATATATATATATATATATATTATATATATATATATATATATATATATAATATATATATATATATATAATATATTATATATATATATATATATATATTATAGTTGATAATATCCACCGTATGGGGTATACCAGCGACGGACGAGGAATCATATAGTGACATATAATGTCAGTTTCAGCAATGGGGCTATTCCCTATAAAAAGAGAGGTAACACCACACAAAAGTCATCATTACAACATTCACACCAACCTCTGAATTTTGGCTGAACCCCTGTGCAGAAAACTTTCACAGCCTTGGCAACTTCATACCTTTTCACGGAAGGAACATCAACACCCAGTCGAACACCCCACACCCTGAGCCCTGAGCCTCTATCTTGCACACATTCGACTTTCACAGATGATGAAGTCCTTTCTCTCCAGTGCCTCTTCGACGCCATCAACCCAGCACTTTCTAAGTGTTCTTCAAAACACTCTGATCAGATCTTTTACTTTTCACAAACCTTTTCATCATTCATATGTAAGCCCATAAATCTTATCATTTCGAATATTCTTAAAACACATGAACTACTCAAACAATTAATCTCAACTGCCTTTACCTTTTTATTCCCCCACTGACATTCAACCCCACACTTCATTTCCATAAGTGGAGTTGGCTCAATGATCTCTTCATACACTTCAACCTGAGCTTCAATGAAAACTCCAAGTTTCTTTCCAATTTTTTTGCACACAAACACTGATGCCTTCTTAGTTTCCCCTATTCTGTGACTTACCTCTTCTCTTATGATAACATTATCAATTATATTTACAGCCAAATACCTATATGGATCAATCACCTCTCAGTATCCATATTAACATTAGCTGTTCCGTCTTTCTAGTTTAAATTAACCTCATAACATAATTTTTGTTCACATTTACCCTCAACTTACTCTTCTTGTCAACACTTTCAAACCCTTTCACTAGTTTCCGCAATTTCTCTCCACTAGCCGCAATTCACCAATGCATCATCTACAAACGCCAGACATTCCTCACTCCAATCACAACACATTTTCTTATCCCACGATTTTAAGTCTACGTCTGATTTCCTTTCTCTGACTTCTCGCATCACTTCATCAATGAAGAAATTAAACTACCAAATGTACCTTCACACCTACTGGTCAAAGACTTTAAGTAAAAATCGAAATAATGATTTTTTGATAGAGTACTTTACTATGAGCCATTCTGAACAAAATCGAAATTTCCAAAGAATATTTGTATCTAAAATCCAGGCAAAGCTAAACTGAATTTTACATGGCAGTCACTGCACAGGAAATATAAAAACACAAAGCTGAATGTACGTAAAGTTACAGATAAAACTCTAACATCCATTTCAGTCACATAGACCAGTACTCTTGACTTTGGAACAGGCATTGGCCTATATCCTCAAAGACAGCCGGGTGTTCAGCATGAGATGATATATTTTTCTGTTTCTTTCTTTATTGTCTCCTTCACTTTTTCCTACTTTTACTGCCTTGTTTTTTCTCGGCTCCTCTTTCACTTCTACATCTCTCTTGGATAACAATATATATAAAATATATATATATATATATATATATATATATATATATATATATAAAATATATATATATATATGAAAAGCTCAAAGATCTACAGAACAAATTTTGTGACATTTTACACATGCTTCTTAAATACTCGGAAAAAACGTTGCAGTACCAATTATATTTTTAAACGAAATTATCTGAGCATTTTCATTGTTATTATTATGTTACTTAGGGATCATGCTTTCCATTCCTATTACTAAAATGGCATCGTTCCATTACTGGAAATTTTTTCAGCCTGCTGCCACTGCTCTCCCTCCACAAGACGCTGCCAATTACAAAAATTGCGATCTTACCAACAATATTTTTATTTTTTTCAGCCTTTTTTTCTGTTTCTTTTCCATTGCTTTTTCCTAAAAGAAATTCGTTTCTTTATGTTAAAAAAAAGAAAGAAAATATATTACCAATAAATTTTTATCTTTTATAACCTCAATTCCCATGCAAATTCAATGGGATGTCAATAATCGAAATAATGAGCTTCAAATAAATATAACGTGTTTTTACTCGATCAAATCCGACAAAATCATTAGTAGTTGTAATAAATGGCAAAGGAATTCTTCAATCAAAGTTGGAGCCTTTTGATGAAGGTTTTCTGCTGACGAATTGGGAGAGCAGAGAGGGAGAGTGAAAATTAAATGAATGGAAACGCCCAGAAATGGGAGGTTTTTATTTTCACAAAATCGTCATCATTATCATAGTTGATGAGCTCTCTCTCTCTCTCTCTCTCTCTCTCTCTCTATAAAATTCATAATCAGAGGAAAATATGGAAGAGAAAGAGAGAAAAATGAAACTCATTATACGTACTCGTATTGTTAGCCAAAGGAGAACTATTTGTCAAAAAGCGTTCAAATAAACCCATTATATGGTGCTACCGTACTGTCATTAAAAGTAATGTTCTGTCCTGTCAGTTGAGGGAGATCACCGGAGACAGACAAGCGTCAACCCATGCCAAGAAGTAATTCAGCAGCGTATGAGATTTTTTATTATCGCCCCCAAAAATAGGAAATTTAAAATTAAATCTAAACGTTCAATTTTGGAATAAAACCAAATTCTTTTTCCCCCATCGGCCCCAACGGTCCAATATTAGGAAGTCATAAATACCCAGCATAAAAGAAGGATTTTTTAACACCCGATCATAGCACACTCAATTCTTAATAGCGAGAATTTATCGCATGAACAGAAAAAAAATCTGATTTATATTGCCCTTATTTACAAGCTGCAAACGTGACGAAAATTCGTAGTACGACGACACAGGAATGATCTAAAATTTAATGTCAAGTTGCATATGCATAAATTGATTAAATACAGTCATACCACATTATGAGTCACTGGAAAATTTCAAATAAAGGAAATTCGGCATCATACCAGTAAATCATCGTGCATGAGACAAAAAATTACAAACCACGAAAATAATATCAATAATAAATACGATCAAATGCTATTAGAAACATTCCTCAAAGTAGACTTTTAAGCAGCTTCTTTCTTTGATAAACACTCCAAGAAGAGATCCATTGGCATAAGAAACTTTTAAGCATTTTAACCACTTCCATTTTTCATTTTCCTATGTGGAATACAACTGAATAATATATCTTGATGCATAAGAAGATTACTACTATTTATATATATATATATATATATATATATATATATATATATATATATATATATATATATATAATTTAACAACATGTATGATATAATATGTATATATATACATATAGAAAATTATATATATATTTTATATATATATATATATATATATATATATATATATATATATATATATATATATATATATATATATATATATATATATATATATATATATATATATATATATATATATATGCGTGTGTGTGTGAATGAAGGGATAAAAATTTTGACAATTTTGCCCTATTTACTCCCAGTGCCATGAAAATCTGCTTAAATATCAAAGTGCTAAACCAATTTCACAAGATACAGTTTCAGGTTTACTCCTTGAATGTGTAAAAGAAAAATATAATTTTCTTGTTTTACTTTCGTAGCGATTTCTCAGCTACATGAGGCAGGACAATGGATTCAGACCTAGCTTGTTATTTAGTTTAATAGTTAAATATAACACCCACATATCAAGAGGATAAACTTTACATTCGGTGACTACATTTCGAGTTGGGTAATAACGAAAGTAAATGATGGTGTACAAGGCAATATAGCAAATAGAATCATATATGTGTAAATATATAGAAAACGTAAATTCCTTTAGCAATCATTCATCTTACTCAATACTCTATTTCCTACATAAAAGATAAATTCAGTGCTAATTATGTGATAATGTTGTTATCTTGGGTTACTTATGGCATAGGCAACCCCTTGTGTCCACACGACAGTTACCGAGTTTCAATTTTTAAAATGATAAAAACTCATTTCTCTTTACGATATTTCATCCCTTTTCCGGCAGAAATGTTGAAACATTTGCCGCTTTTATGGTAATAGTCCAGTGGTTTACTTTTTATTTATCTATATTCAAGCAAAGAAACGCTTGTACACATACACGGCCACACCCACATCCGGTACGGAGATTTCCCCAATGCAACGTACAGATACCATAGAGTTCTCCATAAGAATTTTCCATAATACATGAAGAAATTTCCTTTCGCTGCGTTAATCCTATTACGCTATTACAAGGTGTCAAAAAAAAAAAAAAATCAAAGTCAATTGACTTTTCTGCTCTTCGTCATGAATATTTCAAACCCTCTTCAGCATCCTGTTCTTACACGATCACACGTACGTGTGTCTGTGTGTGTGTGTGTGTGTGTGTGTGTGTGTGAGAGAGAGAGAGAGAGAGAGAGAGAGAGAGAGAGAGAGAGAGAGAGAGAGAGAGAACGTCATCATTTACAGAATAGATATCAAATAGTTCTAGAAAATTCACCTTTCTGAGTTAAACAAATAAGAAACAAGAAACTTAATCAATTAAAAAACTATTAAAAAAGAAAAAATGGAACTCACAGCAACGTAAATAAAGGGAGAGAGAATCTCCGCGGTATTCCTGTTGCTCTATCTTCTGGTTCTGTCTTCTCAGGACATGACTCGCTGACTTTCTTTTTTTATTCAATACATTGGAATGACATCGAAAACGTTCAGTGAAACCAATAGGAAAATTAATTTTAAATACGTAAAATAAATTTGAAAGACGCAGACGAGAAGTAAAGTACGAAACATTCTTGCAAGAATATGTCAAGAAACGAGGAAAATAAGACAAACAATTATGAACATTATGACAGCAAAGATAATGAAAAGTCTTCATCCTGAGAGACATTCAAAACACGGTAGACATAGGTATAATAGGAAAAAAGAAGCAAATTACAAATAGGCACTCCTTCACTGAGGGTGTAGGAAACATCAGACATGACAGAAATAAAACCCAGCTGTGATCATGAAACACATACAAAATTTAAATGTTGTCAACTGGCAAGATCTCTCTTCGCTGAAACTCCTGAATACGTTCGGACAACAGACCTTCCCCAGATGTCTCAAGTTTGGAAATCCTTCGTCATGAATATCTCAAGTCTGTTTGTCATGAATATCTGTATATTTTCATCTTGCCATGGGTACGAATTTCTGCTTCACGATCCCTGTACGAAAAACAAAAACTCTATGCCCTTTACGAACGAGGGTATTATCTTCATGGAAAATACCCCCTTTTTTTTACGGCTTCGTATCATAATTTCCATTTGATTTTTCATTTCTATTTACTTACTCGTTTCCTAAGAGTTATCCTTTGACTACATTACATACTGTATGAATATGATAAAATTTCTTTATTTTCTGTGAGCATTGTAAGATAACAAGCTTAACATTCGATTTTATTCTCTCGAATCTGTATTACTCTGCATCCTTGTGAGTCTATGAACTGATTTTGACGACTGCTTGGTCGAAGAAATATCTATAACAGAAGTCACTCTAATCCTTCTGTGAATGCTTTTGAAAAATATTTCTCAGGCAAGTTACAACCGGCCCCTTCTCCCCAACACACACTGTACACTGAATACATATATACGAATGTTATTTAAGTTTATGAACCCATGCTAACATAGTGGTTAGTATCCCAACCTGTCACGCGGGAGACCGGGGTTCGATTCCCCGCCGGGGAGATATACATTTCGCTTTTTGATAACACTCCAAACAGCTTACAATAAAAGGCTTCCCCAACATGTTATGCACTAGCATCGGTGGTTCAGTGGTAGAACAGCCTCGCGGAGGCCCAGGTTCGAGCCTGGTCGATGCAGATCCTTTTTTTTTTTTTTTTTTTAGTTGCCACCAGCCATGCTGTCTTTTTCACACCCAAATGAAATTCAAATTACCACAAACTAATAAATTCTGATAATAAACTGTCACACTAATGAAACTCACTCACATAATATAATTCATATAAAGAAAGTAATAAAAAAAACTATTAAAATTCTCATAAAATTCTAACAGTGTGATTAAAAAATAAAAAAAACCCTACTGAAATTCTAATCAAAACGTACAGTCTTCATGTAATTTTATGAAATATCAAATTAATATTCAATGCTATACGCAACCCAATAAAAAAATTCTACTAACAAGAAATGAACAATATTCAACATTATTCACAATCTAATAAAATTTTGCTAAAAATAAAAAACTTTTAAAATCTAATGAAATTTGAGGACTTTGATTTAAAAAAATTTGTAATCAACAGAATACTGGTAGCGTGTAAAAATTGACACAGCGCCCTTTCTCCCAGCAGCGACCAACAGTTAGGTGGACAAAATAGGAAAAAAGGAATAAAAAAAATTTGTAACCCAAGAATACAGAAAAATAGACACAACAGCCAACAATATAGAAAAAGAAGAGAGCATCAAAAGAGAGAGAGAGAGAGATTTCCTAGAAATGAATTGTGCTACTGCAGATATATACAAAGGTCTGACAGAAAATGGGAAATTCTCTTGAGACGATGAATTAGAGGGTGACTAGACTATTCCACATTTGAGGCCATCCTCTCTTACGAAACGAGGTCGCAAAACAAGATAGCTTTAAGTTCTTAAAGTAAAGAATTTAAGCAAACACGTTAAGCATAAAAGACATAAAATATCTCAATTCATGATATACTGCTCCAATTTGTAAAAAAATACATACAATTTCACAAGATCAATATTTCGCGGTGGAACCCATCAAATCATACTTATCGGCACCACAGCATGAAAACAGCCCTCCAGTAAAACTTAGTAAGTGGCTAGCTATGTGTCATCCATTAATCACTTTCGATACTGAACTTACTGACATGCGGGTGGACATTACGAAAGAAAGAGTAAGAAAGAAATTTCAATATGGGTTGAAATGATACGCCATCTATTGCAAAATGACACGTGACTATTCCAACATCACAACACATCACGATAACTGAATCTGATCCCACTACAGACTAATTGTGTGGGAGAGAAACTGGAAACGGAATATTAGATCCTGATAAGGTCATCCTTCTCATTTACTTTCAATGGAAAAGTTTTTCATTTTACTTCTTGTAAATGAACGGTTTTGCAAACCAAATTTACAGAATTCAATTAACCAGGTAAACAGCAGAATTATGTGGTAATCCTCGGCATAAAATAAATATGACAGAAGTAAAACAACATGATGATAACCTAAAAATCAGTCAGTAGTGAAAAAGACAAGGCCCACACGATGTTAGCTTGGATAATATGCAAACTACGTCAGAGACCTTGGAAGGACAAAAGAAATCGAAATAAACAAAGCTTCAGATGGAGGATTATCAAAGTCAATAAAAATGGAGCACCTGCACGGCAATACTCTTCAAAATTCACACTGACGATTAGAGGGGTTGAAAAATCCAAGTGTGTGAAATAAAATAAAATGTGAGGGTAAGCATGAGGTTGGTGGGAGACTGAGTGACAGAGGTACACATGGTGGAATTAAGTTAAAAAAAAAAAGTGTGAAGAAAGCATGGTACAAGAGAACGATACTCTTACAAAAAACATAAAGGTGGCAAGTACGATAATTACAAAGATGATGATTGCCTGTGCAAACAATTATTACTTTTTCAAACATCCAATTCTGTCCGCTGAAGGTATAAATAAAACAACCTAAACAATTCGAGGTAAAAAAAAAAGTATGATAAAAGCAATATCTTTTGAAAAATCAATGCTCCTTCATGAGGAATCACATAACTGTGTGCACACACAGACATTAATAATTATATCTAGCAACAACCTCTCTGACAAAACTGTGAAAGTGAGTTCTAAGTTTCATTTCTATCATTTTGAAACAATTTTTCTATCTCTTTCTTATGAACGTTAATGTCTTCGTCTTACTTACTAACTCTACCGCATTTCACTGATGTAACAGTACATCACGTTTTCTCAACTCCCTAGGATCCCCTGGCTTCTGTGGGAAACTCATCTACTAATCATAACAAAGAGATCCATACCATAGAACAGTAGCCTCAGGGCACTGTGTAAAACGTATGTGAGGAACTCGAAGGAATGTCTCTAATATTAAATGAAATATCAAATTGGATTTACTCTAACAATGAAGAAAAGACAATCGACAGGGTAATTTTCCTGTGATTCCTTGAAACTACTAGGTTCATTTAAAAATCCATCCTGTGGCCATTTTGGACCTCTTTGGCTCTAGAGCCTAGGAGTTGGCTGAATTTTCAGATTTTAATCAAAACCATTACTAGACATAATCCCTGGGTATTCCAGAGGGAGCCTAGGGTTCCTAGTTCGGTAGAAGGGGCTCCCTTTTCATGCTTCCAAGGGGAGCCCGCAGACCACTGTTCTACAGAATAGGTTTCTTCCTAAGTTTGGCTGGAAAACAAAGGACTCAGGTTTGACTGAGGGGACCCTCCTCCGGAGCTTCCCCTAAGAGCCGGGGAGGGGCGCCGTCTTAGATTTGGGAAAGGGATGACATATTTTACGTTATTAGAATTCAAAGTCATGTTTATAAGTTATCGATATAATTTCCTGTAATTTTTTTCACAAATTATGAATTTCTGAAGTTTTTAGTACTTGGCATTCACATTTTTGCAAGTCGAAGAGGTAAAACAACCTAATAGCATGGGCCTTTTTTTTTTTTATTTTCCTTTCGGTGATGTAATGTATATACAACTGAAAGCTGTTGGAACTCAGAAGCGCAGTTGTAAAATTGTAAGTGTCTGAAATATTACAGAGTATTTTTCATCGCATGACTACCTATAAGATGAATCTCCTAAGTTTCGATAGAAGTAACTCAGAATAACTTTCAATTCTACAAGAAATGTCTGCTGCATAATTATTTTTATGATGAGCCATAAATCCTCCATCATCACTCATCAACTACCCAAATCCATCGTAACTGCATTTCCTTCGAATGATTCCTGCTGATACAAAGCATTTGTTGACCATTTCCACCACGCGTCGTTCCATCGCTTCTAGAAATGCCGAAAATTCATTCCACCTTCCTATTCCATTTACAATTTATGGATGCAAATATAAGACGTTTTTTTATATTTCTGTGGGAGTTTCATACTGAGAGAGAGAGAGAGAGAGAGAGAGAGAGAGAGAGAGAGAGAGAGAGAGAGAGAGAGAGAGAGAGTATAAATGATTTTATGAATACAAAAGTTACACATTTACGGCTACACAAACACATGCACACTAACAGAAACCAACAAGAGCAAATTTCCAAACCCAGTTCCGTTCCTTTTGCAAATTAAATGTGTGACAACTTTCCTCTTTAATAGAGGAGGATCGAAGGACTCCGTGAACACGCGGGAAGGCAAAGTGGTCCTTTGTTAAAAAGATGGAGGGAAGTAACGGAATGGTGGAGACGACATACTCTCAAGTCTTCAAGTTACCTCTGCGTCCGAGGAACAGTAAAGCATGACGCTTCTTACGCGCACAGCAAAGATAGTGGCAATTTGCATGCATATATATATATATATATATATATATATATATATATATATATATATATATATATATATATATATATGTATGTGTATATGTGTGTTGTGTGTGTGTGTGTGTGTATGTATATATATATATATATATATATATATATATATATATATATATATATATATATATATATATATATATATATATTATATACATGTGTGTTTATGTGTTTGTAATGTATGTGTATAATATATATATATATATATATATACATACATACATTTATATATATATCTCTCTCTCTCTCTCTATATATCAATATTAATATAGAATTATATATCTATATATATATATATATATATATATATATATATATATATATATATATATATATATATATATATATATATATTATTGTTACATTTGAGGCCTGTTGGAAGAATGAAACTGGATTTTTTTTTGTCAACTGCCTTAGGGGTCAACACCTAGCGCTCAGAATATAAGCAATAAATGTAATGAATAAACTGACTTATCTTGATATCACGTCCAAGTTAACAGAGAAGTGGATGTCGCCTTTAAAACCAATCAGTAATTTTAAATTGAATTTATTTACAAACTGACCAATCAGGAAATTAATATGAAAGGGCTGGCTGAGCAGAAAGCAAGGTACATACAATGTGCAATAAAAGCGAGACAATGCGCAGCAAATAACTGAATCTGAAAGGGCTACAGCCCTGAAATAGTTTGACACACAAATGAAAATCACTGCTGTTGAGACTGGTGGAATAATTTTGGGTAGTGCAACGTGATTGCAAAGAGGGGACTGTGTCCAGTGCCCCTGGACAGCTGAATATCAGAAGACTCTTGCACGTAGCAAGATGGCAGTGAAACATCTAAGGCTATTTGCTTCACAAGGGCAGGGGCAGACCACTTGAAGAGCCAGATAACAGGATTCTGGAAGAGAATTCCAGGCTAGCATTCAGATCTAATGACTTTCTCTCCATGAAGTTACTAATGCATGATGGAGGAAATTTATCATTTAGATTTAATTAGCACATGGTAAAACTGTGGTGGGAATGCTCTAATTTTTATCAGTGAACTAATTTAATTTGAGCTTGGAACAAGTGATGAGGGCAAATGTGTGTGCTAGGCTGTAGGAAACAAAGGGGCTTTGTTTTAGGAGAATGAAAAGTTGGAAATACTGAAAATGAAGAGAAATTCACGAGAAGAGAAAGATTACTGGCAGTCAACTGCTACTTCAGACATACCTTATTGCATCTGTGCATGGAGCTCGCTTGCAAAAGATGAATTTCGGCTGCATAAGTTTCGACACCTTGCCAGCGAAATACACTGCAAGACTGCACTAAGTGAGTGTGACCTCGGTCTTGCTTGGAGAGTGTGTGTGTATCCAGCTAGGTCGCGATGTGTCTCCCCTTCGGTTTCAAGTGTTGGGCATGAAGACACTGGCCGATCTGTAAGAGCAATAGCAACCAGCAAAAGGGTGGAAGGGAAATAGGTCTTATAGCTAAGGCTACTAGGGTCAGCACAGCAGCCCAATCACGGTCCTGGCTAGTCCTGCTATCCCTAACGTTTTTTCTTCCCTCCCCCAAAAAAAAATCATACGATGGCGGGGCTAAGATGTCGACATGGTCCCCCAAAATCAGGTGATATGGGATAGGTAGCCTGCATAGGTTCACTCCCCTAGTAGAGTCTCCTCCAGCCGCCATTAAATCTGATTTCTGATTTTCTAAATACATAAGAGATATAGATAAGGAGAGAGAGAGAGAGAGAGAGAGAGAGAGAGAGAGAGAGAGAGAGAGAGAGAGAGAGAGAGAGAGAGAGAGAGAGAGCCAGAAAATCAACGTTTAAAAAAAAAATATATGTTTTTCAATAAGACAGAAGATCTTATTGTATGCGAAGTACTGTGTTTGTTACAAGTGCCCATAATATATACAACTGTCATACTTTTCTTTAACAGTAAGGAGATCAATTTTAAATGTCTCATTTCTATCAAATAACACTGCTGATTTTTCTCTTGACTTCAACTCAGGGTACTTTATCAGCATATTTCCTTCTTATTTAGCACACACACTGAAAGGGCTTTTCATTTGCGGCAATAATTTTCTAAGGTTTATAAATTCCGCTATTAACGTAAAATTCCGAATTGACGTTCTCCATCAAAACTCGACAAAAAGTTTCATGCTTACTTCCAGTTAAGTAATAAGAGATGATACACTCCAAATTACAACCTCAACCTGCTTTGTTCACCTGCAGACTTAGAACTTTTAATCCTTTTTACCTGAATACATACCTTTCAGAAAGAAGTTATCTTCACAAGGTTTAACCTTTCTCTTAATAAGAAAAAAAAGACTGCCTTTAACACGAGGGCAACTCATTTCCAACCTCTGTCATTTTGACCTAACTTATTTTCACTACATTCTTACGGGCTGCTCAAAAGAAAGATCCCCGACAAACAGAACAACAGTTAAATCAACCAACATTTTTCTTACATGAAAACGAAAGGTTTTCTAAATATTACACGACTTTTCCATTTAAGAATCTGAGACATGTGAAACTAAGACATCACGACTAATAAAAAAGATAAAGCAGTGTAACTCATACTTTTGAAAGCTAATTTGCATACGTCTTCCACCTAGTCCTCATAGCCATTGGAGATAATGGGAAAACTTTCCACCATAAATTTCGGCCATTTTACTCATATTACATTATTCTACATATCTAAAAGATATTTATCCCCTCTTGCCGGCAATCATAATAGATTGCTTGCCCACATAAATACAAAAAAACACAAGTAAAAATATGTATATAATTAATATTCATAAGTAAATATATATATATATATAATATATATATATATACATATGTATGTATACTTATATATATATATATATATATATATATACATATATATATATATATATATATATATATATATATAAATATATATATATATATATATATATATATATATATATATATATATATATATATACCAAAATATATATACATTATAACAATATACAATTTCAATTAAATTTCAATTCTTCTGATTCCATGAGAATTAAACAACTTAAACACAGAATTCGAAAAAGTACAAAAAAGTCAATAAAACCAAAACCAGAGACGACGCAGACACTTGTAGCAACAAGAGCTTTCGAAAATTCCCTTTCTGCACAAAACCAGCGCATAATGGTAGCCGGAGATTCTGTTGCACAAGTCGTTTGAGAGAGAGAGAGAGAGAGAGAGAGAGAGAGAGAGAGAGAGAGAGAGAGAGAGAGAGAGAGTTACATCTATCTGGTAAGGAGGACCCTGTCCATGTCTGAACACCTCCCCAAGAGCTAGCAAGCACAGCCATTGATTCGTGAAAGTCGGGATGTGCGTGAGTGTGCGTGTCGCGTGATGAGGCGAGAACTTAAAGCTGTCGTGACACCTGCGTGAGTTTTCCCATACCGCATATCTGAATTTTCACATTTCAACTACTTTTTCCCATTACAGTATTCAGAGTAAAAAGAGTTATAGCAAAGATACTTAAAACTTGGCTATAAGAAAGTTATTGGCACCCTTTTAATCGTTTATTATTTTTTTAAACAATGAGATAAAACTTAAAATGTTTGCCCATGTAGGTTCAATTCCACTCACAACACGACATACACACACACACACACATATATATACATATAAATAAATATATACTGTATACATCTGTATGAATTTTGGTGGGTTTCAAGTCAGACAACATGAATAAACGGTGATATATTAAGCAAAATACTCTTGTTAAAAAATAAACTATAATTTCGGTGTAGTATATCATCTGAAATATGAAGTAATTTTTCGCTTGTGTATTTTACAAATGGACTATATATGTTGTCATACATCATTTATACAAATGTACTATCGTTATATATATATATATATATACATCATATATATATATGTACAGTATATATATATGTATATATATATATATATATATATATATATATATGTACATATATATATATATATATATATATATATATATATATATATATATATATATATATATATATATATATATATATATATACATATATATATATATATATATATATATATATAAACATAAACCAACACCTTCGCGGTTTCTACTTAAACCCCAACAATAAAGCAATGGCGTCTGGCTGCACGCATTACTTGTTTGGTTGACGGTGGCCGGCTATCAAGTGACGGCAAGAAGGCAGACGTTTGCATAATATACCAGGACAAAGGAAGGAAAGAACGTCTCTGCCAGATAGTAACATGAACTCTGTAGGAGGGAAAAAAATGCAGATTTTTATTTACATCTGATGCTTTCGTCTTGTTCCGTATCCTTGCGTTCTTTCTGGCCAGAGAAATCGTATCTTTGTTTCCCTGCTATCTTAGAAAATCGTGAACGTTAGTTTATAAAGATCATTCCGAGATACGAAGATACTTTATACATATAAACAGCAATGTTTAAAGCAGCATAACTTATAATCAAATAAAGGTGCGCACTTAGATACTGAATTGTAACTAGCACAAATTTGGTGTTAAATGCACAGAAGAATCACAGCAAATCTTGATGAATTCTTCAGTCACGATCATAGAGTAGCAAAAGATGTGTTTGCGTAATTACCTACTAAAAGAATTCCAATACGTTTGAATAACACCAGTCTTTCTTGTGAAAAATCGGCCTTACGTTGCAAAGCCACAAGCACACAAACTCCCATAATTTCATTAGAAACGATCTGCTGACCTGTCTCTTCTCGTCTTAGGGCTAATTAGTGAATTGTTTAGTCGTGTTTCGAAAAACGTTGCATAAGAAGAGAAAAGTTATCTTTGATTTGATTCATTAACCTCAACCAGATTCGTTTTAAGAGAGGAGCAATGACACTCCCCCCTTATGAAAGTGGGTTTAGAAATAGCAAAGTCATGTTTCTTCTTGACGTCTCCTTACTATACAACAAATGTAACAGAATGGAAACTGCTATGTTCAGAGTAATGTTAAAGCTAAAACTATATCATGATTAATATAAATCTGATCTCATCACTTCTGTAGGCTTTACATTAGTGACACCTTCATAATGAACTAAATAAAAATCAATTTCAAAATACCTGAAAAACAAATAAGTGAAAGTTTTCAAAAAAAAAAACACGCAATCATTGTTAACCAAACAGCCATGCAAGATTTAGGAGCATTTATCACCGGTGGTAATATCCTAATTAACAACGCCAGGTTAATCACCACAACTACTGCTGACATCACTTGTAACTGTCATTATTATAAGCACCATTCATACTCATGAATAGAGTAACACTACCATTGGTATATTTGGTTGTCATTACACAACATATACGTAAAACACTAACACTAGTTTATTTGGTTGTCATTACACAACATATACGTAAAACACTAACACTAGTTTATTTGGTTGTCATTACACAACATATACGTAAAACACTAACACGGTGAAATGTAAAACACTAAATTCAGTTTATTTGGTTGTCATTCTATACGTAAAACACTAACAAGTTTATTGTTACACACCTTCAGAAATTCTGGCATGAAAGTGCATGTAATGATAATTAACTCTGAATTTAATTAGTTTCCATTTAAAACCCAATTACACAGTGAGCAACTTCGACTGCTTCGGAATCTGAGAAATTAAATCAACAATCTAACAGTCCAGAAAAGAAGTTAGTTACAAGCAACGTGAAGAGAACTCTACCCATCGACATATAAACTGAGAGAGAGAGAGAGAGAGAGAGAGAGAGAGAGAGAGAGAGAGAGAGAGAGAGAGAGAGAAACTCAATGCCTTGGCATATGAACTGAAAGAGAGAAGGAAGGAGTTTTATATGCACTATGCAGCCTCATGGGAAAAAAATCAGTTCAGTGAATAATAAAGTGATGGATGGTGATGCGAGGTCCCATATGCAAAATCCATCTACTTCATAATCGGTCGTAAGAAACATAGTAAGAGTTACTGAATAAATAAGAATATATGAATTCAAATTTACGAGGCATAACGTGCAATTAGCCAACAAGCCTGGCAAGAGCTAGCTTTTTAGTTTTCTGCAAAAGAAAACTATTGAGATGGCTATTTGTCTGTCTCTCCGCCCTCAGATCTTAAAAACTACTGAGGTTAGAGGGCTGCAAATTGTTATGTTAATTACCCACCGTCCAATCATCAAACATACCAAATTGCAGCCCTCTAGCCTCAGTAGTTTTTAGGTTAAAGTTAGCCATGATCGTGCGTCTGGCAAGACTATAGGTGCCAATAACACAAGCCACCACCGGGATTTGGCTGAAAGTTTCATGGGTCGCGGGTAAGAGTTTCATGGGCCATGGCTGAGTTTCATACAGCATTATACGCTGTACAGAAAACTCGATTGCGCCGAAGAAATTTCGGCGCATTTTTACTGTTTTTTTTAATGACGACACACGAAATAATGCGATATCCTTCATACAAGTGACTGATTTACAAGAAGAAACTGTCGACTAAGCAAATGTCAGCAACTCGGTGACACCCCAGCGCAAAATTATGCGCAGAACATACAGGGCGTCACACCTCATATCATCCCCTCTGCCAATATCACAAATGAATAATCTACTCGAGAAATCTTATGTGAGGAAGGTTTGGGACACCATACTCAGCAGAATTTCACGAATTCTTCCCAGAACTTACTGAAATAGTGCTGAGGGGAACTAATTTCACTTGTCTGTTTGTACTGGTTTTGTAAAGAATTTTTACATATTCTTGTTAATATTATTATCATTATTCAGAATGTGAACCCAATTCATTTGGTACAAGCCCACAGGGGCCACTGACTTGAAATTCAACCTTCCAAACAATATGGTGTTCATTCGAAAGAAGTAACAGAAGGTAATGGGAAATACAGAAAGGAGATCAGTTATTATAAGTAACTCTAATAACTATAATTTGTAACAAAAGCAGACCCAATACATTGTAATATAACCTGGCGCACGGCCAATAAACTTTTCCCCTAAAATCATCTCTCCTAATCAGCTGAATGGCGTTCCACGAAATGCAACTCGTTTATGCAGCCGAACTCCAAAACCAGTGAATTCAGGGCAGCATTTTTCATTTTGGACACGAAATGAAATCAACGGATAATAACGAAGTCAATTATTCAAAGCCCGTCATTACCATAAAGCCCAGGTCCGAAATTTCTACCGTAGCCTCGCTTTACAGTTCTCTGAAACGCCAGAAAATCTTCACTGTGATTACAGTGTGAAAATGTTTAATTCTTCATGTCTATTGACAGAACTTTATCAACTGGAGGTCCAACTGAAATCCCTCTCGATAGTATGTACCTCGGAGGAGAATAGAGTAGGAAAATTTACATAACAAGAAAATTCTACCAATTATAAGTATTAGTATTCCGAGTAATAAAGAATGAATTAAAACCCACTTAGAAAATACCCAAGTTCACACCGTATTCTCTCTCTCTCTCTCTCTCTCTCTCTCTCTCTCTCTCTCTCTCTCTCTCTCTCTCCCTGTGTTTGTCTCTCTGTCTGTGTCTCTCTCTGCCAGTATCGACATATATCTGAGGTAGGGATCTGAATTTTCCCTGCTCCTTAAATATCTTGTACATCCTCCGACATCAGTTAAAAGTTTAAGTAAATTACGAAGGGTGATTTTTTCAAGACGACAGGGAAGGAGCGAGTGGGAAACCCTTGACATTCTAAGTTAGATAGTTTGCCTCACAATAACAAAGCAACAAGCAGCCTCCTCTCTCTCTCTCTCTCTCTCTCTCTCTCTCTCTCTCTCTCTCTCTCTCTATCTCTATATATATATATATATATATATATATATATATATATATATATATATATATATAAATATATATACATATATATATGCATATACATATATATATATATATATATATATTGCAGTATGCATATATCTAACTTAGAATGTCAATAGAGAGAGAGATATGTATATGTATTTATATAGAGAGAGAGAGAGAGAGAGATATACATATGTTGCTTTGTTATTGTGAGGCAAATATCTAATAGAATGTATGGTTTTATATATATATATATATATACATATATATATAATATATATATATATATATATATATATATATTTAATATAATGTAACGAATAACAAGGAATTTTTCTGCACCAATAAACAATCATCGTACTCCTGAAGCAAGACCCATTTTTCTGTGGTCTCCCAAAGACACACATAGACGCTTCGCTCTCCCCCACCTCATATGTGACATTTTGTAACACTGGTTGAAAGCGGTAAAAATCTGAAATGAATATGACAAGAGTATCAAAACAAGAGAGAAAATTCTATCACTGAATGATAGACTCAGTTTAAATGTCACGTCCATCACAAGCTGCGTTCAACCGCTTTCCTCATTTCAGAAAGCGTTAAGAAGAGTCAGTTACCATCATATGTAACAGGTACGTACAATTTTAAAGAGAGAGAGAGAGAGAGAGAGAGAGTATCTGTCCAACTGCCGGGTCTCTTTGACCTATAAAAGCATGGAACGTGCAACCCTTTACATTCAGCTCTCAGCTGCCGGGTGAACGGAGTACTCGAAAAAGTATACCCACCTATATTTCTGCGTTCAGTACAAATAACTTGGGTGTGTAATTAAATAGCTCTCAAATACAGAAAACTAAATTAAATAACGTTTTCAATAAATTACGTTGTATAAGGAATATTTATTATTCGCAATTGTCTATCTAGAAGAAAATGTACGAATAACTGGTAGGAAATGAAGCCTGGCATTTTCTGGTAACTAACGCTATAGAAAAATATACGCAGCACATTAGTTCCTAACCAGACTTCAATGGACAGTGTCAAATCTCTTTCGTCCAGTCCTTCCTAGCTTCTTCTTCTGCTGTTCCTCATTCTTATTATAAATCAGATAGGAATCGCTGGACTTCTTTATTCATTTTTGAGGGGAAAGAATCCTGTTACGAGGAAATATGACTTGAAAACCTTCCTCTATCATCCGAGTTCAATCTCGAATTGCTATCAGCTCTAATCCATGACAAGACAGGATCTCCTCGTGGGTTAAATCTCGCATTCACCTTTTCAACAATGTTTGTTGTAAATGTAATCACTTCTTCAAGCTGCTACTCCTTTGTCTGTGGAATGAGGTTTTTCCATATACCAATCACATATAACTTGCACTAATCTTCTACCTTCCTGTCTCAAGCAATGCTATCCTTCTGTACAAAGAAAATGGAACCGAAGGCAAACAAGTCCAATCAACGGACTTGCCAATATCCATAGTCTAGGATCTCTTTTATCTGTCACAAGACGTTCTGTATCAGTTCTGTATCGGACTCCTGGATCTTTCACATTGTTTCAATGAACTGAGAGAAGACCATCATTTCTGTTGTCCAACAGCCTCACGACACCATGCCAAAGTGCCACCTCCCATATTTAAAATGGAAAATTACAAATCCTTCAAATATTCTTTTTGGTGCTTGCTGTTTATCATCACCATTACAAAGCACTGGAATTCTCTCTGCATTCAGACCACTTGTTCTTCATTAAGACTGGATTAATCTCTGTACTCGGTTTTCCTTTAAAAGAGAGAGAGAGAGAGAGAGAGAGAGAGAGAGAGAGAGAGAGAGAGAGAGAGAGAGAGAGAGCAATCAGGGTCCTGTAGCTGTGTGGTTATTGCACAGCGAACTACCTGACTCAGATTTGGAAGTGTTTCCAAAGGCCGCCTCCCTTCCGTCTGGAAAAATCAGCCGGGGCAATTTATTCGAACTGTAAACTTGTGTTGACAGATGCGTAGCCATTTGTGAGGCTCCAATTAAAGCTGAGTTAAGGTACCTTAACGAAGGCGCCCAAATATTTGTTTTTTCATTGTTATTATAATGAAAAAATTGATTAGCGTTTCAAAGGACTCTGATGTGGTGCTACGGTGGGCTTGTTGCCTGGGTGCTTTATGGTAATGACGGCGTTGAATAATAGACTTCATTACTCTATGTTGATTTGATTTCCTGTCAGAAATGAAAAATGCTGCTCTGAAATCACCGGTGTATGAATTCATATGCATACACGACTGGAATTTGAGTGAAAGAACTTGTTGCTTTTGGCTCAGCAATTACTGCTTCAAAAGTGTATATGACAAAACATATTCATTACTGACGAGATCAAGATTCGTTCGTGAGACAGGAATCATATTTTGATAATTGGTGAACAATGGTTGAACCTTTTGATCTCATTCAAAAACTCGGGTATAGGCTTTGACATAAACCTTATACACAATTAAGATATTTCTTTGACATCAGTAATGTTGAAGGCTTTGAATAATATTTGCATCTGTAATGTGTTTCATAGTTTAATTTTAAGAGGGGTAACCATATCAGTCTTCCAAACTGTTCGCTCTCAAATTAAGTAGTGTCTCGTTTTTTCGTATTACGTAATCTTTTGCTGAAGGCTTCATAACTTTCAGAGTTTAAAGCATGTGTCCTTTCATCAGAAATTTCTTTCCTGCTAAACATTTGTGACCCACATCTTCTGTGCTGTTGGGTTATTTTAGTAAGACTCATCATCTAGCTTAGGAGTCTTTCTGTACTGTATCTCGTATCTCAATTCGCTTTGTATTTTTACCTCTTATTTTTTTTAGGTAGATTTCAGCAGCATTTGGTCATATGATTCACAAGAAACCCACAGCTTTATTCTTCTGCCGTCAGGAGTCTCCTTGCTCCAAGTATTCTGTGTGATCATCCGATTTACACCAGTCAGACATAGTCTCTTACAGTGCCTGTTCTAGTGGTGGCTGAATGCGTTAGTTTGGGCTTCGGCTTTTTCTTCATGCAATTCATATTGAAAATCCTCTGCTCTTGCTTTCCTTTTATCTCTTTTCTTGTATTAATCAAGTTATGTCGCTTCTCTTGTAGTTCGACAATACTCCTTTTATGTGACATCCTTTCCTCTTTTTTTATTAGTAGTTTTTTCCTGTTGGGGTGATCCTAATAGAAAAATAACCTTTGAACTACAGCACTGATGTTCGTTGTTTATCCACTACACTCTCGCAAACAAACAAACACACACATATATATGGTGTGTGTATGTATATAAAGACGTAATATTTATGCCTGAGAAGCAAAAACATACTTTTTTATTTATTTTTTTTTTTTTTTAGTTTAGAGAACGTCGAGTGTCTTAAGAGCAGGCGGATGACGATAATTGAATTTGGGTTTTGAGGAGGATAAGGAATGGAGGAGACGCGAGATCGTGGGAAGTGGGTTTGGGTGATAGGGGACCATTGAGAGCTGTGTCTACCTGATGGAAGGTTCATTACCCACCCATTAAGCAGACCCTTCTTAAGGGGACAGAGCCATTACTTCCTTTGCTGAAGAAAATCTTTGTTCCAGAGAGTCAGATTTTTCTGCATTTCATTTGTCCTGCTTCCATCCACCCATCTACTTCCTTTAGTTTACTCCGTCTTCTTCTCTTATTCGTACTCTCCTTCCTTCACATTTTTTGTAGTTAGATGCTGAGCGTGTGGTTTTTTTCCGTCAGCCTTTAGAGGATGTCAAGTCTCTTGTAAAATGCGGTTTGCCTTTGTTCCTTCCGCATTTTTCTCGTTGCGCAGCTCTTAGTCTTGTATTAGGACATTTTTACAGCGTACTTTACATGTACATACAAACATAATACTGTACTGAGAGAGAGAGAGAGAGAGAGAGAGAGAGAGAGAGAGAGAGAGAGAGAGAGAGAGAGAGAGAGAGAGAGAGATTTTAAAAAGTCCTCTATCTCAAGTTAATTTTTACTTATTGTGTTTTATTCTCTAGATGTGGCATTAAAAGGAGATAATAAAGTTGTTGGCAGAGGGTAGGCAGATGAATGCAGGAGATGCAGTGCTGGAAATGAAAAGGAACGGGACAAGGAGCACTGTCGTGTACACAGATGGGAATTTCTGGAACAGAATTCTGTCCTGAAGGGAAGTAATGGACAACTCCGCATAACAACGGTACCTAAGGGGTGGGTAATGAACCTTCACTAGGAGGGCTACCGCTCTCAATACCCCCATATCCACGAGAGCCACTTCCCCATGTCCTCATGTCTTCTCCGTCTGCTACTGAACTCGAGCCCAAATTCAACTATTATTGTCCGTCTGCTCTTCATATTCTATAAACTTTTGAAGGAAAGAATTAACCCATAAAGACGTACTAATGTGTCAGTTTAATGGAACCTATTCTGCTATTCTTAACTGCATATACACAAACAC
>NC_089791.1:17642517-17657517 GCF_040412425.1 Macrobrachium rosenbergii
CCTGGTTTTGGTAGGATTTGATTAGGAATAGTGATAAACGCTTCAGTATGATAAAATGATTTATTTACCAGTCAACTAGTGAAATTCTCTCTCTCTCTCTCTCTCTCTCTCTCTCTCTCTCTCTCTCTCTCTCTCTCTCTCTCTCTCTGAAAGCTCGGAAAATCCTTACTTCGATCCAGTTTGGTTAGATTTAAATGTGAGGAGAGATTTTATATTAGATGGGTAAAATTCTTCATTTAAAAAGATGAATCTTAGTACAAATAAATTTTTTTCCTTCACTCATCCATTTCTCTACATTTTTGTGGTGATAAGATAATTCGTCCTGTAAATGGTGCCTGTAGGCCGTCGACTAGAGCTGCGTGGTATAACGCACCAATATTCCCCAGATATGATTTTATCTTATTTAGATTTTGTCTTAATCGATGCCTGCTACAAATATTTTCCCATTTAATCCTTATTCAAATTATACGAATTGCACGACAGTAGTGATTAGGAATCGTAATATCTATCGCGCTTTATGAATACGTCACAGATAACTCTCAGCTTTTCGATTTTTCAATATTTTTTCAACAGTTTTCCCACTGAAACTTTCCCTTAACATTCAACTTCTGTTTCCGTTTTTCAATTCGTTTATCACCGCAAACCTTGAAAATTGAATTAGTGAGAAAACCGCGTCAGAAATATAGATATGAAGAATATAGGACAATGAATATAAAATAAATGTTTTGCAAATCACCCATATGACTAGTTCCTCGTTGTAGGAGTCGGTAGAGTTGTGGGCTAGCACTCGCTATGCCGGAGTTCGAGTCTCCGGCCAGCTAATGAAGAATTAGAGGAATTTATTTCTGGTGATAGAAATTCATTTCTCGATATAATGTGGTTCGGTTTCCACAATAAGCTGTAGGTCCCGTTGCTAAGTAACCAATTGGTTCTTAGCCACGTAAAATAAGTCTAATCCTTCGGGCCAGCCCTGGGAGAACTGTTAATAGCTCGGTGGTCTGGTAAAACTAAGGTATACTTAACCCATATGATTTTGAAAACCGTTTTGTCAAGGTTGTGGGTGGAATCAGTATTCTATAGTAATGAAAAAAAAAAATTGAGACTTTCCAGGGTCCAGTAAAAATTCAAATTGATAATATTGTTCCTTGAAGATTGTTAGAGTAGATTCAGCTTCCAAATGGGTAATATATATTGGTAAGGACAGTTAAGATGATTTATTGCTTCAAGTCTGTTACAGGTGAACTATTTCAACATAACTAAATGAAATACTGGGTCACTATTAGACATAAAACTATTCTTCACTAATTTATATCGCATGTAATTTCCAAGTTGTAAAACTATCACCAGCAAATGCTTACGGTAACCGCCCCCCACCCCGCCAAAAAAAAAAATAGATTAGCAAAAAACGCTCTCTCCACAGCCTCCTAATTTCAAATATTTTATATTTCCCTTCACTTTCCCCCTTCATTATCTTTTGATCAATTTAATCAGGACTATTTTGAACCTAAATACGAAATTGTTTTTAAACATCTCCCGTGAAATTTCTGCGCACTTTCTTCTTCAATGTTTTTGAAGCTTCGTTTATTTCTTCGCAGTTTTTCTTTCGGTATTCCATTGCTTCGAGTTTGATCCATCGTCTTTTTTATTTCTTCCCAATTCATCTCTTTTTATCTTTTTCATTTGTTTACATCTCATCATCCTTCTTTAGATTATTCATGGATTTTTCCTCTTATTCTCCGTATGTTTTGTTTGTCCAGTTTAGCTGCGTTTATTTTACGGGGTTTCCTGTTTTTCGTACCGGTTTTATCGGTGTTTTCTTTTGATTTTTTTATAAACGAGTGGTATTTGGGTTGGATGGAGTGCTTGTTTATAAATTCACTAATGTAAGTTTATGACATTTTTGGTATAATACTGATAATCCTTGAGTAAATAATTATAACAATAATATCATCATACAATAGTATAATAATAATAATAATAATAATAATAATAATAATAATAATAATAATAATAATAATAATAATAATAATAATGATGAAAATACACATTAATGTAAGTGTAAATATATATCTAATGTAAGTGTAAATATATATCTAAAAAGGAGACGAGTAAATTCTGAAAGTTTTCTTTGTATATATATACTGTATATATATTTAAATATATTCTTACTCTTACATCAGTGTGGTTTTTTCATAACTTTCGTGACTCGTGTGGTAATTAGATCTTAATAATAATAATAATAATAATAATAATAATAATAATAATAATAATAATAATAATAATAATAATAATAATAATAATAATAATAATGAACTGTCCCGGCTTCATATTCATTAGTCTTCATTCTCCAAATTTTCTGTATATTTGTAGTGACTATAATCTTTTCACAATGGTCAGATATTTCGTCGAGACTTAAAAAAATAGAATATTAATCCGCATGGCTAAGGAATTGAGAAGAGTGTTTGAGAGAGAGAGAGAGAGAGAGAGAGAGAGAGAGAGAGAGAGAGAGAGAGAGGAGAGAGAGGTTAGAGGAGAGAATGAGAGAGTGGTTAATATGATGGATAAAATTTTAAAAAGTCAGTCGCAAAATACAAGGAATATAAACGAGCAACCAGTGAGAGCACAGACAGATAGACAGACAGACAGACAGTGGGTACCTGGGAAGAGATTAATTGGGGAAAGATTAAAAAAGCAGCAAAGTTGAGGGGACATTAAAAGATACAGTGGAAATGAAAGAAAAAAAAGTAATCAAGACGAAGGGGAAAGAAGAAGGGATATTTCCGTCTCGTATTTCGCTCTTCTCAGGATTTGTGGCATTTATTGTTTCAGAAAACTTGAGCCCTTAAGAAAACCCCTTTAAATGAACCAGCAATGGGCAATAATTATAAAGAAAGATAAGCATTTTTATTAAGATTTCATACTTTCTACGTTCTTGTATTTTTTTTTCCATTCTAAAATTTGAAATACGTTCTCTGTCTGTCTGTCTGTCTCAAGAAAATAAAAAAAAAATAAAGTTTATTTTCATTTAACGGGACACGAAAAATAACTTTGAATTTCTCTGTAATATTTCGTGAAAATTTCAGTGAATGGCCAACAGTGAGCTATTTTAAACAATAATGACTTTATGAAAGTATGAGAAATCATACCGTGGACCTTTTTACTTAAGTTTGTCTTGCAAAAATGAAACTTGAATAATGTCTCAAATATGTAGTAAAACGAGACACTACATTGTATGATATTTGAACGATACAAGCATTCACTAAAATGACAGTATGTGAATGAAATAAACCTAATCATATTGCGGCGAAAAGGGCAAATCCCAAATAAAAACAAAATTGTCGATAACTTTTCCATGAACAATATAAGTACTGTGGTATAAAAAGGAATGGTTCCATGGCACAAATACCCTTTTTTCTATACAAACACCATAAACTAATTTGTTTTCTGCTTTTTGAAATTTCAAATGCCGTATAGTTCTAAATAAAAAAATGTGAACACGGAGAATTTTCGCCACATATTCGCATAATTTTTTGCTGTCATGGATTTCATGCAGGAATTAAGTCAGCATCAAGAGTCAGTCATAGTCTCAATTTACGACTGTGATTGACTCTTCACAATGATTGAATATATCAGGACTGATGAAAGAAAACTAACCCTAGCGGCGGTGATGGGATCATAAAGATTCAGTAAAAAACAGAACAAGGTCCAGACCTCAGAACCTTGTCAAGTTGGGTTTATAAGAGGTCTTTCTCATGAGTTAATCAAACGAGATTTAGACTGAGTTTGAAGATGTATATCGTCAAAGTACATATTTTATTTACTGGGCCATATTTATATCTCTCAAGATTTGTCTTGTTTTCAATGAATTATGTATGTACAAATAGATAGAAAGCCTAATAAAGAGGCTATTGCTGACTACTGAGATTATTTTTAGTTAGTCTAATTTCAAAAAATATATTTGTTTTTCATGAATAAAGTCCATACGTCAAAGCTATCCTTTCTTTTAAACTTGATATTTATTTATACGGATCCGTCTAGCAGAAACATTCGGATATTTTCCAGATGATAATTAAATCATCCTGTGACAACATCTCCCTTATTTTTCCACTAACCTCGAGTATCGACTATCACAAGGATATGTGATGAATCAGGACTTAATTTGCTCGGTACCTGTCGCTCCACTATTGACTGGGCAGGGATGGCCAAGGTTGGTGGCAGGCAAAGAGGAAAACTGTTTAAACAATGGAGGCTTCATATAATCAGCTCCTTTAGTTTTCTATGACCGCTCTGTCTCCCAAGAGATTCATACCCAACTGCACGAAAACAAAAACTTGTTAGTAACAAGGTCCAACAAAGGGGGTCTCAAAGGTGGGGGGTCAACTCATGGGAGGTACAAAATTTGACGCTACCTGTGCATCCCGGGTCATGACGTCAGAGGAGACCGCCAGACCTTGTTTGTCCCAGGTCAGGTTACTCATCAGTCCTATTTTCAACGTAGTGATCCCAGGGTTGACTTCGAAGTTAACCAATGAGTTTATTGCAAATTGAGACATTTGTTTATGAAAAATGGACTCTTCGCTTGCATATATTCTTCTGACAAAGATTCCCAGAGACAGAACTGTATTTCGAACATCTCTTATGATGCATTCCACATCAGCAAGTGTGATGCATGCGAACAAATGCACATCGCGGAGCGGAAGTGTTTCGCTGCCATGAATTTTTCATTTATTTATTGAGTGCTGTGTCATGTTTTTGATCTCTGGCTTTAATTGAAATTTCCTTTCATCCTCTCTCTCTCTCTCTCTCTCTCTCTCTCTCTCTCTCTCTCTCTCTCTCTCTCTCTCTCTCTCTCTCTCTAGGTGTTCCGAATTTTTAAAATTTGCACTCATAACCTCACTGTGAAGTTGATATATAAAGAAACCAATATAAACGGTTTAATTTTCTAGTTCAAATGGCAACGCGTGTGACACGTATTCTTAGTAATTAATAGTGGACCTGGTACATATAAACTTATGGGGGTAAATTTCTTTAACTGACCACAAATCGAATTTATTTTTGTACCTTTGCTATAAAAACGAGAGGAGTTAAAGAGAGAGAGAGAGAGGAGAGAGAGAAAGAGAGAGAGAGAGAGAGAGAGGTTTTTGTTGATTATTGTGTGACTTGAACGATTTGTTAAGTGCTGTCCTTATTATTGTCGTAAAATTCCAATTAAAATAGATTTAAGCGCTTTTTTCCACTTTGGTCTCCGTGAATGCTGGTTCGAGCTGTCCATATAAATGCAAATTTTGATGCATGCGCGAGAGGACTGTCGCTAGCCATGTTATGGTCTGACACATTTCTCTGTAGAGAGAGAGAGAGAGAGAGAGAGAGAGAGAGAGAGAGATTAAAGATAAATAATGGCTTGTTAAATGTAGGCAAGTAGGGGTTATCTCTGATTTGCTGACGGAGGCTTAATTGTTAACAAAATGATTAAATCGGAATAGACACAAGCTCAAACGTATAATAACGTTTTCACCACATCATGAAGGATATGAAAAATGTTACCCTTCCGCTTTTCAGCTATGGGAATAAGTTGCTAGACCCCCATCGATGACATCTTGTATTAAATGCTGGTCACCCATCCACGTCCTGATCAGACCCAGTGTCACTCAGTTCCCATGAACGAAAGTAAACGAGTTAGGATTAGTAGTTTTGGTAGTTTGGGGTACTCAGGTGAGTCAAGGGGTATGTTATAGACGACGTAATAAACAGTGTTGGAAATGAGGTAGTGTTTCAGTCATGGTAATATTTCTCGACGATTACCGGCTTCAGCATCAGTGCCGTTTTCAAGGGAAGATCCATTAACCAAATGCCGTTCTATTTCCTGGCATACTTGGTCAAACTGTGGCATACTTGGTCAAACTGATCGCCAGTGTATGCCAGACTCAAACGGTACAACAGTTATAGACCTAAAATGGGAATCATTTTAACTGTCACGGTTTTGTGTAAGACCTGTGTGGAGACTTTTGCTCTGAAAGGTTTAATGTTCTTTGTATCACAGAGATCTGAAAGAGAAATCTATTCACAGTATTAGAAAATGGTTGTCTGAAATTTCAGTACACAATTCTTGTCAGTTCTCTTACCTTCCAAGCTCCGTTTGTATTAAATGAATATCTGTGAAATGAATAGAAAAGCAACGGAAAAACTATTAAGATTGTTTATAGGAAAAGGCACGAAGAGAATTTAAATTGACCATTGATGTAATAATGTAGGTTAAGACGCAAATCAGGTTTTCTCTTAATGAACGTCACGAAGGCACGAGAAACAACTTTTTGAAACTTTGCAGTTGTAACGGAACTGAACGGGCAGGAACGTGCAATTAGGCTTTCGGGTAATAAATCTCCTTGCGATAACAGGTGCATCCCATTCTGAACCCTCCCCGCCTTCCCTCCCCTAGTAGGTCTACCCCGGTGCCGTCCATCACGGAGATATGACCCTTGCATCCGTCCGGTGACTTGCAGTTTCCAGTTCATCAGGACTACCATTTGCATGATGCCTGTCTCGGCCATATCGCGCCCCCTTTCGATGGGTCTTGGGGGACCAGGGGTGACAGCAGATGAGGAAGAAAACAGTTTAGGCTGTGAAGACGGTCCTCCTCCTCTCTCTTCTGCTTGCGTCGTCCACGTTGTGGTTTAGTAAGCATCCGCAATGACTCAAGTCAAGAACCGTCATTTAGATTAATGCAGAAAACGTTGCTCGAGCGAATTCTTTTTGACATTTACACCAGCGACAGAACTGTAGCTTTAGGAATAAGTTATAACATACCACATCAATCAGTGTGTCGTGCATACAAGCAAATGCACATCGCGGTGCGGATGCATTGTTCTGCCATGAAACTCACCTTTTATTTGAATTTTGGTGTCATGTTTTGATCTCTTAAGTTTAATTGGAATTTGTTTTTTTCTCTCTCTCTCTCTCTCTCTCTCTCTCTCTCTCTCTCAGTACTCTCTGGTCAGTACAAGAAGAGGTATAGAAATATATATATATATATATATATATATATATATATATATATATATATATATATATATATATATATATATATATATATATATACATATATATTATGTATAATTCTGTCTCCCCACCACCCTTCTAGGGTCCGCAGGAGCCCAGCCGTCCCTATCACGTAATATTCTCCCTAGGGCAGTGAGAGGGGACATGTCCCAGCCATCTCCATCTCCGTTTCGTCATAATCCCATCTGAATATGTAACTTCCTTAATTTGCATTTTGGCATCATTTCTAACTCTCTCTCCGGCCATCGGACACCTAATACTCTCCTTAAAAGCTTCTAATGGAATTTCTAATTATTTTCCACATTTTACACGGCCTACCAGTTGTCTGGTTTGTGTTTATTAGTCTCACGTAATTCCAAGGTGTGAAGCTTCCTGTTTTCAGTCAGTATTTTTGTTGGTTCAACGTTCCTTCCCACAGTTGTTCAAGGGTTTATGTGCCAATGGCGTCGAATGACATTTCTTAATGGTCACTCATCCAAGTACCGACCAGACTCAGTGTGGCTTAAATTTGCTGACTGGACGAAGTTTTGCAGCCGGTGATATGATTAACATTATTATTATTATTCGCAAAATACTCATAGTATCGTGAGTCTTTAAAATGGAAAACATATTTAGTTATGTTTCCGTAAACATATATTTAAAATAAAGCCAAACAGCTTTATTTCTAAATATATTTGTACAGCTGCATAACTGTCCATTTGTTTCTCCATTATTATTATTATTATTATTATTATTATTATTATTATTATTATTATTATTATTATTATTATTATTATTATTATTATTATTATTATTATTATGTCGTAGAAGTTAAAGAGAACAAATTCTGCTATACTCCAATATAAATTCATTACCTTTCTATTCTTTTGTAATTCCCTTTAAGTATGTACCAATGACAGTAATGTGGGAAATGCTGATTCACTAGAATCCTTCCACAATGACAGTGGCAAAGTAGTCAATGCTAATTAGTCAAAGCACATGAAGTTACTTAACGGTGTTGTGCTGGGTATCTGCTTTGCGTTTTATGCATAATACGCGAGCAAGAAAGTAGCCTTTCAAGTTTGCGCAGCGCAGTTATTGCTGGCATAAACCCCGTAGCGGGGTAGGGGCCGTTAGTGCACCTCATGCGGTGCACTGTAGGCATACTGAAGGTTCTTTGCAGCGTCCCTTCGGCCCCTAACTCCAACCCCTTTCGTTCCTTTTACTGCACCTCCTTTCATACTCTCTTTCTTCCATCTTACTTTCCACCTTCTCCTAACAACTGATTCATAAATGCAACTGCGAGGTTTTCCTCCTGTTACACCTTTCAAACCTTTTACTGTTAATTTCCGTGTCAGCGCTGAATGACCTCATAGGTCCCGGTGCTTGGCCTTTGGCCTAAATTCTATATTCAGTTCAATTAAATTCAATCACTGGCATAGATCCGTAACTGCAGAAGCGCGCAATTAGCCTACCGGGAGGTGTATGACGATAAATCGTCCTGTGATGACAGGTGCATCCCATGCTCCTCCATCCTCTACCCCTTCCTTCCTTTACCCCTCATCCCTTCTCCACTTAACCCCCCCTCCGCCGCCTTTTTACCTCTTCCTTCCAGTGCCGTTCATCACGAAGATATGGCTCTCGCATAAATCCGGTGACTTGCAGTTTCCAGTTTATCAGGACTACCATTTGTTCGGTGCCCGACTCGCCCCTTTCGATGGGACAGGGGGCACATCAGAGCTTGTGCCAAATGAGGAAGAACTCCCCCTCCTTCATCCTAACCCCTCCCCTCCTCACATTCACCCACGACCTAGAGATGAGATTATTAACTGAAGTCTGTGAAGGCCCTATTTTTAAACGTGCATTGCAAGTTTTGAGCTCCAGTTCGTTAATTAGGGAATTTATTGCACAAAGCGACATTTAGCTCATAAGTATTAAGATAAGTTGATGTGAATGTTCTTTTGTCGAAATTCTCTGGGACAGAAATCTGATATAGATTATTTCACATTGTCCAATGCGTCACGCCCACGAGCAATGCATGTTGTTTGAAGGAAGCTTTTCATTGCTGTGAAATTTTGATGAATTTCTTATCGGCATGTTTTTAAACAGGGTTTGATTAAAATTTAAATCCCTCTCTCTCTCTCTCTCTCTCTCTCTCTCTCTCTCTCTCTCTCTCTCTCTCTCTCTCTCTCTCTCTCTCCCTTTGTTGGCCGACTCGGTTGAGCTTCAGACTGTCACTCGATGGGCGGATTTCAATTCCGATGAAGAGTTAGAGGAATCTAGGTGATAGAAATTCATTTCTTATAATGTAGTTCGATTCACAATAAGCTGTTCCCGTTGCTAAGCCACGTAAAATTTTCGGGCCAGCCCTTGTTAATCAGCTCAGTGGTCTGGTAAAACTAAGAAGACTTTTGACAGTTTATTTTTAACTTTACCGCGAGAAGAGAGACATGGAAACCACTTTAAATTCAATTTGATCTCTAAAATTTCCATCCTATTTCAAAACTTAAAAACAAAATATCAAGTAGCCAGTCATGTATTTTCTTGAGGACTTTTAATTTTCTTTGATGTGCGGGTGTTTGTTTTTTTTTTTTTACCAGATGTAGAGGGATAACTTGATGTTATCTGATAACAGAAATAATCATCGTCATGATTATTATGATTATTCAAGATTTCCTTTAAAAAAAAGTTGGATAGCTTGTTTTCACTCTGAAATGCCCTGGTCTCGATGAAGGTTGGTCTGGGCTGCCCATATAAATGCAAATTTGGATGCGTGCGCGCGAGGAGTGACACTAGCTTTGTTATGGTATGTTACTCTTGCTATTGAGAGAGAGAGAGAGAGAGAGAGAGAGAGAGATCGTGGAGAGAGAGTTAGTTATCACAATTATTATTTATTGGAAGTTTATGCTCAGTTATGTTTACATGTTGGCGGCCAGGTGTTAAAAACTAACTAAAATGATAAATTTTTATATTATATTATATATTTATATATTATATAATATATATATATATATATATATATATATATATATATATATATATATATATATGTATAAAAATATATTTATTTACACGTTTCCATATTATATATACATATGCATACACACACATACACAAACACAAACACATACACAAACACACACACACACACATATATATATATATATATATATATATATATATATATATATATATATATATATATGTGTGTGTATATATATGTGTGTGTGTGTGTGTATGAACATATGTATGTATAAGAAAACAGAGTAGCCAGAGTAACTGCGGTTGGTGCTATTTGAACCTCACACTTGCCAAGTGTCGTAAAGAGAAAGTTTGTCTAATGCAGTGTTGTGGACTTCTCTCGGTAGGAAGAAGTCGTGAGATTGTAAAGGAACCGTCACATTTCGAGCTGAAGGTAATAAAATTTTTTATTTAATCGTATAACTACCTCAACGGGACAGCGTTTCTTGGTTCATTGGTGACAAGTATCTCTAAACAGCTATATACGTGAGACCTAAACCCCTAAACTGTTTACCTTTCTTTTTTAGTAAACAAAAATGACATTTTATTTGTCATGAAGTTTAAAATGATTGCTTTTAGATAGTACTAGCTTAATTTTGTGACGTCTGACTTTTGTCGTGACGACGTGGTAAGCACATGTTATGCAAACAATGGAAAGGAGTATTTTTGGATCTGGAATGTACGAGAAAAGCAAAGTAATTAAAGATGCTGATGTGCAATTTAGAAAGCTCTCTTGATATATCGAGCTAAACAGTTGAATGAAAGCAGCATTGTGCGGCTGAAATTGAAATTGCCAAGCGAGAGAGCGTTGATCAGGAGTATATGGCGTTGATGGTAATTTGATAATAACAAAAGAAATAAGATTGCAAATGTTGAGTGTTGGTATAATTAATAGAATAATACATGAGTGACAAACACCTCATTCCCTGTTAATTTGGAGTTTCGCGTTATGTGAAGACAAATGAAGACGTAGTTGTGGAAACGAAAGTGGAAGGACTTTACATACGAAAAGCCTCGTTGCCAAAAGCTTTAACTTTCGGCATCTTTTGCCAAACTATCAGCCACTGAACATAAAGGAATTGTAAAGTATGATAGTTTTGAGTTTAGGATTAGAATCACTTTGGGTGTCACTAAATCCATTTGAAATTTGCGATGATAATAGTGAAGAGCTGATAGCAAAGGTGCTCTTGTGACAGTTTAGTGAGTGGTTAGAGACTTGAGGAGAGGTGAGAGAATTTGAGAATATTTCAGACTAACGCTAACACAATGATGGACGTCAGTGAGCTACGGAAAACGGTTCAAACCTTTTGACTTCTCTACGGAAGATCTATGGGTGGTCTGTATCCAAGAGAGACCTGAAAGAGTATATTTATGGCATTTTAATTATTTCATTAAGTTTCAAATATTAACGAAAAATAGGTAAAAGGTAAATAAAGTGATTAATAATAATTGCTCAGATTATTTACGTTCGTGTAGCAGGACGTGACTTTGCATCGGCGGTGGTGAAAGCAAACTCTGGCTTGCCTTTTAAATATCTTTTTGAAATAACCAATTTACTGACATGGATCTGACTGGGCAAGAACGTGCAATCAGCCTCCCACATCATAAATGGCGATAACCCGTCCAGTGATTACTGGACCTCCCTTGATCTCTTATCCCCCACCGCCCCCCATGACGTCCATCACACAGATATGTCCCTCGTTTCAACCCGGTGACTTGTAGCCTTTAGTTTATCAGGACTACCATTTAGTATGTCATGGTCGGGGGCGGAGCTGGGATGGAGTGGCGATGGGGAGGGGGCGGGTGGCGTAATCATGGGGCTTGGTAGACCCATGTAATTAGCTCCATTCACTTGCTCTGTCCACTGTTTCCCCACTTCCCTCATCCCCACCCACCACCCGAAGAGGATGTTTATTAGCAAGAGTAAGCAACTGACTCATTACCAGTGCAGCGATCCTAGGGATGAATTCCAACGCGTTAATTAATGGCTTCATTTAAGAAGAGACAGTCAGTCCATGAACACTGAGCTCGACGCTTATGTCTGGTCTTTCGACGTGGATTCACGGTGGCACAACTGTATCTCAGACATCCATTATATGTTCCGCTTCAGTCAGTATGTCATAGAAACGGACAAATGTAGCCACAAATATAGTCTATGAAGTGAGCGAAACCGTTTCCCTAACCATGAACTTGTTTCGTTTATTTTTGATTTCTGGGTTCAATTTAAATTCTCTCTCTCTCTCTCTCTCTCTCTCTCTCTCTCTCTCTCTCTTAATGAAGAAAGTAATAGAAATTCTGTTGGTTTTCTATTTAAAATGTCAACGTATGCGAGTGATTATCTGTGAAAAAGTATTGCTAGTTATGAGTCAGAGAACTTGAAATTAATTCAAACCTTTCGAGAGTTCACTTTTTGGTATTAAACTAATGATGATAATTACTTTTATACTTCTAAGTGTTCAATAGACAGAAAATATTGTTGTATGAGAGAGAGAGAGAGAGAGAGAGAGAGAGAGAGAGAGAGAGAGAGAGAGAGAGAATGCCAACGTGATTGTTGATTTATTAATGATAATGGTCATTGTTACTATTATAATTCATAAATTCGTTAATGTAGTTAGAAGACCCTCTTTGAAACAAAGTGGAATTAAACGTGATTGATGAATCAGCTGCTTCCAATTTGAATAAGGTTTTTTATCTTTGGTTTCTTTTTCACGGTTGCTGCATTCCGCCAGGAACTCTTGATATTTGTCATTTTATTTATGAAATGCGAGGTATGCATTCTTATGCTGAGAATTCTTTCAATAAAGAATATCTTGCATGCAAGCTCTAAAGCTACTCCTATGTTGACGATGATGTCCGGAGCCAGTGTTGAAACATGGTGCGCAATGCCTGAGATTTTAACCTGCGGCGTTCCTTGGGTAATTTGCTTCTCGCGTTTCTAAAATTCGTAATAATGGACACAAAGCTTGATTTTATTCTTAGTGTGCAATTTTGTTTCAAGCATGACAAAAATGTCACTGGCTAAGTATCTGTTATCCATGCTTGCCAAGAGAGGAAAAAGTGGCACTAATTAGTAAATGCAAGAACTGCTCACTGGAGGATTGTGCCGTATGTACAGTATATAATATATATATATATATATATATATATATATATATATATATATATATATATATATATATATATATATATATATATATATATATATATATTATGTATGTATATATATAACTGTATATATATTGTCATGCTGTGTATCAAGTACCCGGTTATTAATCAGCTAGTCACAAAATCCAAAAATTTACCTCACTTCAGCCAGATACCTGAACTCTCATGACAGTAAAATTACGACTGAGCACTCTAAAGGTAACAGTGATCCATTAAAACTTACTTACCACTTAAAAACCAAACTAAGTTTATCAAGGTATGTGTGAGGTATTAGGAATTAAACAAGAAATATACTAGAGAAAAAAGGGCATCACTCCTTCAAACAACTATAATTGTTTCCCTGGTCTTAAGTCACTTCAGCAAAACTAAAGGGAACAAAACATGTTTATCACTTTCTCTTCTGCACACACAGTTAATCCTACTCACTGGTGGTCAACAAATGAAACACTGTGTTTAAGAACTTTAAAAACAAAAATTTATTTTTAACTTCAAAATTTATAATTAGAATTCGCAATCTGAAAAATTTACCATTACTTGAAAACAACAAATTAATTCTTAAACAAGATTAATTCACAAAACTTTAATTTATCAAGAAATTACATTAACTAAGCAAAATTTAAATATCAAGAATTACTCAAGATTTGGAGAGGAAATCTTGAACAAATGAAAATCAAATCAAGTATGCAATGTTAAAGTATCAAAAATATGTAAAATGCTAAGCAAATAAATGTTAAATCACCAACACAAAAATTGGGCAAAACTAAGAAATTGCAAACACAAGAACACAAAAGAAATTACATTAACTAAGCAAAATTTAAATATCAAGAATTACTCAAGATTTGAAAAGGAAATCTTAACAAATGAAAAACAAATCAAGTATGCAATGTTAAAGTACCAAAATATATAAAATGCTAAGCAAATAAATGTTAAATCACCAACACAAAAATTGGGCAAAACTAAGAAATTGCAAACACAAGAACACAAAAAAATACACAAAACAAGAACACAAAAAATGCACAAAACAAGAACACACAAAAATAGGCACAAAAGATTTATCAACAATAAGTTCACTAGGGCAAAATCTCCCTAATATTTCTTATTATACCATGGTAATAATAAGTAATAATCCACTTTACCTTACACAAGCTTGTGAGAACCTTTGTAAAATTCACAAAACACCCTTTCTATGAGGCACCTGTTGCACTTCTAATACACTTTCCTATGATCAGATCTCAAAAGGGAATATTATTACTAGTGACCACAAAACGCACTATATTATAAATTTTACTCTCTTTTGAAGGAAGAGGGGATAAGAGAGAGAGAGAGAGAGACCAACCAACTAATTCCTACAGGGTCTCTTACAGCAATGAAAGCCTCCCAGATTCTACTTTATAAGAAATATATGTTGCCCTGAGAGATTTTGGGAATGTGACACACTCTGGGTCAAAGAGGGCTCTTTAGCCTGTCAGCACACATCTCTTTTAAAGACAGGGATTTCCTGCCTGCACACTTGTTCAAACAACAGGCTTTGGGCCAACCAGTGTTATCTAAACCTGTCATCCCATATCTCTTTTAATGACAGTTTAAGTGAATTGGGGAACAAACCTTCGCAAAACCAACCTCGGTCAACAAATAATATCTAGACCTGTCACCTTAGCTCTTTTTTGATGACAGCTAAATGGATTGGGGACTTCTTTCATGACCGGGAAACCCTGGCTAATACCTGATTGCACATCAGCCTACCAGCTGTGTAAACACAATCCTAACAGCAAAATGTAT
>NC_089791.1:17667517-17677517 GCF_040412425.1 Macrobrachium rosenbergii
GTTTATGGGAAAAGGTAGTAACTAGATATATATGAGCCCAGACAATAACAGATATACAAAAAAACGTACCTTATCCCATGCATCTAAACATTTTACAATTTTGTTTGAAAATAAATGAATCAAGTCCATAATTACCCAAGTAGATATTCGTATTCTTTCAAAAGATTTCTCTCATGAAGCTGTATTCAGTCATACTTCTTTCTGGTGTGTACTTTTTGGTGCCATTTCAGTGGCTTTTCCACCACCAAAGGTATTCACAGTGCTTTACTAAACTACGTAGTACTCCTGCTCCTTAACATATTGCGCACTCAACCTTTAAGCCTCCAGCGCTTCCTGCCCACAGTAGCAGGCAATTGAATATAGCCATTTTTGGACAGGGTCCTATGAAAGATTTTACGTTGTATAAATGTGGTGATGACCGGTGCTGTTCTCTTTGCAGGACCGCCGTGTGTTGAAATCATGTTGAAAATAGCTCTCTCTCTCTCTCTCTCTCTCTCTCTCTCTCTCTCTCTCTCTCTCTCTCTCATATATATATATATATATATTTTATATATATATATATATATATATATATATATATATATATATATATATATATATATATATATATATATATAATCACTAAATGTCGCAATATCAATTCACGCTACCTCGTAGTATCTCCGTTGGAGAATTGTCGCCGAAGGAATTTATATAAGTGATAAATGAATTGGAATCGTCAGGACACGAACCCGTGACACGAAAACCTATTCATCGACTCCAGTGGACGGTAACCATTGAGCCATCAAGATCCCGACGATTCCAATTCATTTATCATATATAAATTCCCCTTCGGCGACAATTTTCCAAACGGAGATACCAGGTAGCGTGAATTGATATTAAGCGACATTTGTAGCTTCATGATTGTATATAAATCACGGTGTGATAAAAATTTTCATATATATATATATATATATAATATATATATATATATATATATATATATATATATATATATATATATATATATATAAAGGACTTTTGATCGTATTTTGTACACATTACTGAAGCTTCACTAAAAGCTTTTTTTTTTTTTTTTTTTTTTTTTTTTTGCGAAACACCCTTTAGAGATGTAAATTGGTGAAGAGTGGACGGGCATGGAATGGAGGCTTTACTTTTGTCAAGTTCTTTCTGTACGTAACCTGCAGCCCTTTTTTCTTGCTTTGTGTTCCTCACAATATACTATATATCCTCGTGTACTACATGGGAAATTTTTATCAGTATTGTAGGTAAACGAGAGAGAGAGAGAGAGAGAGAGAGAGAGAGAGAGAGAGAAGAGAACAAGCTGACAGGACGAAATCAAACTCGGATTCATTATGTTTACCGTTAAGATAAATCTCCATGAGTTCATTTGCCAAGAACGCACATAATCTTTTTTTCTTTAAACCTTCAGCTGAAAAGTCTTATGAACAGAGGCAACAAACTCAAAGGGCTTCAGAGGACTCTGATTTGAATCAGCCTGTAGAAAAGACAAGTTATAGGAAAATGTGGTAAATAGTGTATCATGAGGAAATAAAAATAAAACCGATGCAAGTGAATTCAGAGACGTCAGCAGATAGCAGGTTTGAATTTGCTTCTTCTCGCTTAAATATTTTGAGATCAAAAGACTCTACACCTACACTAGACAAACTATTCCACAATTTAGTTGCAGCCAAAATAAACTCCTAGTATACCGAGTAGTATCGGACCTGATACTAGAAAACGACATACTGCAGCAGCCGCCTGCGAGCAAAAACAGCTTGGTCAGGTAAAGAAGAGCGCAGATGATGTTTGTCGTTGTAGTATATATTTTACACAATAAACGTGATGAACTTACTTTACGTCTCTGCTACATAATGAAACTGAGAGCAGAAGTCCATAAAGAAATAAAGAGCGAGCCCTAAGGGAAAGCTGCACAGTCGAGAAGCCCTTGAACTGGACGCCTATGAAATACTTGAAAGATATAAGTAAAGAATAACGATATTCGACATCTTCACTGGAAATTTTGAGCCGCATATGAAATTTTAAGTGGTACTTCAGGTAGGGTGTCTTGGAGAAATATGAGGAAGGAGATAGATTGATAGTACGCCTAAAGCAATGGTGGTTCTCGAGTTTTTCCCCTACATCCTACTCCATGAGATATACGATCCTCGACTCAACTCCCATTAGACCTGTCACTCTTAATATTAAACGGTCATAAATAAAAACGGACTCGGTATAAAAGTTAACTTTAACTAAATGAAATTTTCACGCTACCATTTAGCGGTTAATCCCTGATTACAGTCAGCGTGTTTTGTGGTACTTAACAGGGTGAAGTGATTCCTCATTTTGAGGGAACCCTAGAAATACTTCCTTGCGGACCCCATGGAAAGGTCCAAATTAGCTGTTGCTTCTTGAGCTTTAAATATGGGGAAGTCGACGAACTCTGATTTGGAGATTCCTCTTTTTCGAATAAATTATCTCCCTATCTCTTTCACTCTTTTTGTCATAGAGTAATCATACAAAAATTCGAGCAATTTTCATCTCTATTTAAATTCAGTGTTGCTATTTCTTCCACAGGCATCGTTATTTTGACATGCAAATCAATTAATCAGTGGTAGCATTCAGGAAAACGCATGATTAAACCCAAATTACAAATTTAACCCTTTTTAATTTTCTGCAAAAGAAAACTATTGAGGTGGCTACTTGTCTGTCCATTCTCACTTTCTGTCCGCCCTCAGATCTTAGAAACTACTGAGGCTAGAGGGCTGCAAATTGGTGTGTTGATCATCCACCTCAATCATCAAACATACCAAATTGCAGCCCCTTAGCCTCAGTAGTTTTTATTTTATTTAAGGTTAAATTTAGCCATGGTCGTGCGTCTGGCACCGCAACAACACAGTCCACCACGGCCGGCTGAGAGTTTCATGGGCCGTTGTTGAGAGTTTCATACAGAATTATACCCTGTGCAGAAAACTCGATTGCGCAGAAGAAACTTGCGCGCAAATTTTGCTTGTTTATAACTGTTACGAGAACTAATGCAATCACGTGGATAAAAGCCAAGAAATGTGGACAAGAGTGGAAAAGATCGTTGCCATGCGACTGGGGACCATGACACGGCCAGAGCAGAGCAGAATAAGAGATTATACTTTCAGTAAGTTTTCGGTGATGTCTGAAGAGACGCAGGAGGCGTTGCTCGAGGGGGCCAAAGAAGTTTGGCCATTATATTACTTCTCGACGAAAGAACTTTAAACATGCGACAATTTCTTGCAGCTTTGCAGAAAGCAAAAGGAATAATCATTTCTGAGGACCCGTCTACCTGCTCTTTTGGCTGCGTAGACTGTTCCCATTTGAATTTCGACGTCCAAAGTTCTAAGGAAACTAGAACCAGTGCGTGTTCGAAAATTTAGGGGATTTTAAGTTCTTAACTTCTCTGCTTTTGTCTTTTATTTCTCATAGGTGCACTGCAACCTTATGAAGCGCTCTGATGGAGTCTGCGGCCTAGGGGTCTTTTAGTAGTAAAGCGTTCAGGAATTTGATAGTATTTTTTCTTTGTCATATGTTAACGAATGGTATTACTCTTAGTCTTATACTCTCAATTTAGTCTTATGCTCTCAATTTAGGTTAGGCAATATGTAGATGGATTAGCTGCCTTCATCTTTCTCATAATATTGAAGAAAAGTTGAAGTTTTGCTTTGTTTTTTTGGCTAAAATCCTCTACTCTCTGTAAATTCCTCAATCTACTTTTATTATTATTATTATTAGTATTATTATTATTATTATTATTATTATTATTATTATTATTATTATTATTATTATTATTCAGTTGATGAACCTATTCATATTGAACTAGCCCACGGGCCACTGACTTGAAATTCAAGCTTCCAAAGAATTTGGTGTTAAGAGAATGAACTCATTTTAATTATAATGTTCTTGATTAATGCAATGTAATGCATTAATTCCGTCGTGATTTGTCCTTTGACCATACTTAATCATCTGAGTCACGGGAGCAAATCATTCATTACTGATATGCTGCTGTACTTTGACAAATCGGGCGAATGTGAATGTTAAAATAGGAAACCTTTATTATAAACAGTAAATGAATACAAATAGTTTATTTGCGATAGTAGCAGACTTCCTATCATTCCACTGGGCTGGTAAATAACTTCCAAAATCCTCATGTAACATTATATAGACTTCTAAATCCTTCAATAGGAAAATGAGGGCTTCCAAATATATGAGTCCCAAAGGCTTCGTAGTTATTCCAGAATCTTTAAAGCCTCCAAAATCTTCATTTACGACGTTCCAAGACTTCTAAATCATTAATTTAAAAGGAGCATTTTTTATTTTCATTACAAAAGGCAGTTTTTCTCTGTCGCTCAGTAATACAGATGGACCATCTAGACTTCGGAATGACTATATTCATCATCAGTCTGTACTTGAATATATTAGAATGAACCATTTGTTTACTCAAGTCCTGCTTATGGCTCTCTCTCTCTCTCTCTCTCTCTCTCTCTCTCTCTCTCTCTCTCTCTCTCTCTCTCTCTGAGTCATTTGCTATGCTCTGTTTTGAGTTGCAAAAATAAACAGCAAGCAAATGAAAATAGTCTGCCAAGACACGTGTCTCTCTCTCTCTCTCTCTCTGGGTTAAAAGGCGAGATGTTAAGACTGATAATCTTTCTTGAATATTAATCTCCATTTATCATTTGAATCGCTTCCTCTTCCATTTCATCATATGAAGGATGTACTGAATATGCTCTCTTGGCTGGGGTGTATGCAGAACAAATATTTATTACTGCCTGTTGTTACTTGGTATCTATTTTCTTTCCAAAACAAAACACCATTTTCTCTATTTTAAAAATTATAATCCAAATTTTTATGGCCCTTTTATAATCACTGAAAAAAATCCCTTTTGTGCTGTTTCGGATGAACTTTTGGGAGATGATGTACCTTAGAAGACACTCCTTTTCAGAATCAAAAGAATTAAAAGGTTTTTCTGTTTTAAGCCACCATTTCCATTATGCTAACAACTATAATCAAAATTTTGAGGCACGTTGTATAACCATTGAAAAAATCCACTTCTCAATATAAATACACTAAATAGTTTCTCTTCTCAACTTTCTGCTTCGTCATATCAAACGCCACAACTTTCTTGCTTCATTTCTCGGCAAAATACCGATGGCAGATAACCTTTAGTAACAGTGGAAGCAATTCAAGATACAACAAATGCTCATTAAATTCGACAGCGATGCGAGTATCCCCGATTGTTATTTCATCAGCGTCAGCCGGAAGCTATTCGATAATAAGGGAGGGTTGCAGCTTAAGCCGGGCTGTCCATTAGGCGAACCACTTGGCGTTTCAAGCTTCACTATTAAAAGCTTTCCTGAAGCGATTACGAAGACTAATTCGGCGGTTTGGGAATGACGAGCGGCCTGCAACGGGCTTTTGATTTTCCGCTTACATTTTTATTTACTGAGTTGTTAGTCTCTCTCTCTCTCTCTCTCTCTCTCTCTCTCTCTCTCTCTTCTCTATTTATGATGACATTGTTTGAATACCTGTAATTTCTGTCAATTCGTTCGTTTACACGCACTCTCTCTCTCTCTCTCTCTCTCTCTCTCTCTCTCTCAATTCATTTCTCGTCATAATTATACCCGCTGCTAGGTAACCAGTTGGTTCTTAGAAAATAAATCTAATCCTTCAAGCCCCTCTGGGAAGCTGTTAATTCAGTGGTCTGGTTAAACTGAGTAGAGTCTCTCGTCTCTCTCTTCTCTCTCTCTCTCTCTCTCTCTTAATGTAAGAGGAGCAAACCCATCTCTCTCTCTCTCTCTCTCTCTCTCTCTCTCTCTCTCTCTCTCTCTCTCTCTCTCTCTAATGTAAGAGGAGCAAACCCATCTCTCTCTCTCTCTCTCTCTCTCTCTCTCTCTCTCTCTCTCTCTCTCTCTCTCTCTTAATGTAAGAGGAGCAAACCCATATCTCTCTCTCTCTCTCTCTCTCTCTCTCTCTCTCTCTCTCTCTCTCTCTCTTAATGTAAGAAAGCAAACCCACCCGCCAATCAGCAATCCCAAAGACAAGGCTGATGCGGGTACTTGAGTCCAACCAAACGCCAAGTTGAATTCACCGACGTAGGCGAACCTTTGCTCTTTGGAGACAGAGCATGAAAAACATTTATGTATAGAAGTGGCCGCCTTTCCCCTATAGCTTTCAATCAGTCACCGTGAGTGAGGCAAATTTTTCATAGTTGATCCCAGAGGAAGGGGCAAAGGGAAACGGGAGGAATTCCTTATTTTATTCCATTCATTTTCTTTCCGTCGGCCTGAAAGTGGAGAGAGAGAAAGAGAGAGAGAGAGAGAAAGATTTATAATGCGCTTTGAGATCCTGTTCGTTGATTCAATGACAGCATCAAAAAGATTTATCGCGGCGACATCAAAGGGAATTATAGATACGACCTCCAGTGCGGGGTAATGGAGGGGAGCTTTTCAGTTTTAAATCTTGTGAGGAGTTTTCTTTTCTCCTTTCTTATTATTCTTTTGCAGTTTTTTTTTTCCTTGTAGGTGACAGGACGTTTTCCCCATTAAAACCCTGTAGGGTTCAGTGCCGTCAGTGCATCTCACTTGGTGCACTGTAGGCATTACTAAAGGGTGTTTGCAGCGACCTTTGGGCCCTAGCTGCATCCATTTTTTACACTTGAACTTTCTTCATAGTCCCCTTCCTTTCTTCAGTCTAGCTGTCCAACCTCTCTAACTATTATTTTTTAGTGCAACTGTGGGGTTTTGTCCCAGTTCCGCCTTATGATCCTTTAACTCCATCTTTATTTTCTGGATCTCTTTATTTTCTGTCCAACCACTCCAACCCCACCTTTTCACTGTCCTAAGCGCCGAATAGCCGAAAGTGCCCCAGTGTTTGGCTGGACTGGCTAAATTTCATTAAATCAAATAAAATCTCTCTAAATAACGTCCCTAGCTGGAAATTAATTGTATGTAATCTGTTTTAGTTTTCTGTAAAAGTAAACTATTGTGACGGCTTTTTCTGTCCGTCCGCAATTTTTCTGTCCGCACTGTTTCTGTCCGCAGTTTTTTCAGTCCGCACTTTTGTTCTTTTTCAGTCCGCAATTTTCTGTCCGCCCTAGATCTTAAAAACCACTGAGGCTAGAGGGCTGCAAATTAGTATGTTGAGCATCCGCCCTTCATTCATCAAACATACGAAATTGCAGCCCTCTACCCTCAATAGTTTTTATTTTATTTAAAATTAAAGTTAGCCCTAATCGTGGTGGCAAACAACACAAGCCACCACCGGGACGTGGTTGAAAGCCACCACCGTGTCGTGACTGTTGAAAGTTTTGCCGGAAGAAACTTGGGCGAATTTTTTACTTGTTTTTTCGCTGTTATCATTTTTGATATTTTTTTTTACTGTTATTCTCAATATTATTACTGTCATGACCATTATTGTGAATAACTAAATTACTTTTACTACTTCAGCAACTGTATGGATATTGTGATTATCTTTTTTTTTTCATGTTATCTCATGCATCTAGATTATGTGTATTATTGTCTCTACTTTGTATATTGGTCTTGTATATCATCAGCATTATTATTATTATTATTATTATTATTATTATTATTATTATTATTATTATTATTATTATTGCAGAATTAAAGTGCCTTATTTTCGGTTATCAATTCAATTTAAAGAATTAAAAGTCACAACAAAGCTTATAATTTCTCTAATCTTCCTTCCGGAGAAAATTGGTAGCAGGTAGTTTTATTTAGTTCGCAAAAGTTTCAAAATGTGGATTACATCAGGCTTAGATATGACAGCCTTAAAGTGGGGTTATATCTTTGAGATGGCGTAACTGGAACGTGTGAAAATTTTTCAGGTTTCATATACTTTTCTTATACACTCAAATGTTAAACCACAAGTAACCCATTAAAGTGGAATTCACTTAACTTAAGAACAACTCTTAGCCAAAGGAATATACACGGTAAGCACATCTACCCAGACCAAAATTCGAATCTATGCCTCGGTTCATATGCCGTCAGGGGCTTGATGCGCTGTTGATGAACCGTCTGTATAGGTGTATGAAGTGGTTATTGTTGCGGAAGTGGAAGTTTGTGCTGGGGGTTCAACGATTCACCAGTTAAATTTATGACTGTGGCGATGACTGAGATTTTTTTTATGGAGTTTCATGCTGACAATATGTGTGTACATTATATTATATTATATTTTATTATATTATATTATATATTATATATTATATTGTATGTACATATATATACACGCCCTATTAATTGATCTTCCTATCTGAACACACAACACACATACACGTGTATGTATATATATATATATATATATATATATATATATATACATATATATATATAGTGTGTGTGTTCAGATAGGAAGATCAATTGATATGACCAATCTGTATGAACAGATTCATTTATTTAAATATAAAAGTCTTGTCGAGGAATGATTTTAAACTGATAACACTGTTAATGAATGCCACTGATGTTTGCGACCTTATCAAACACTATCTTCTGATAAGTTTCAACTCTGTGATTAGATGATGTGTGACTGCACCCTTTTTATGGGAAAAGAAGCTTACTATTCTCAATCATTAGAATAATCATTACAGTTCGTTCAGATTCATTTTCCCAGTTTTAAACGTGCAGCGACATTGTATAGGAGGGCTAAGTAAGTTAGAATTTTATGAACTTTGGAGGTTTTATAGCCAGGTAACATATACTACATAAATAAAGCAGGCTAGCTCATACAAGAAAAAATGGTATATACTTCTTAGCTGTTACACTGTGTCATTCTTCAGGTTAACTAACAAAAATGTATGGCAGTGAAAGGCTGTGAAGGCAGAAGCCAGTGACATGGGAGTGTGGTCTCTGGAGTTTCCTAAAAAGGTAGGTTTCTGTGAACGCTGCCTCAGGGAGATTGCTGCCAGTTAAGTCCCTGTATCCGACAACTCCCATCCGACAACTCCCCTTTTCATTGGCCTGAGGATAAATTAATCGTGTTTGTTTTGTTAATGACTGCTGTTTTTGTTATTTATTTATTTATTTATTAATTTTTTTTTTTTTTTTTTTTTTTTGAGAGGAAGATCTTTTTAGACATGAGGATGAGCTGTACCAGTTAATGCAATGCTCAGTGTACTGTACGAGGTGGACTAATTCTAACCGTTCTCTTGTGTTATAGATCTATAACTCAAGTATCCCTCTGCAAGGGATGCTTTAAACGCTAACTAAAACACCATTCTTATTTTCTTTTATATTATTAAGAGATGTTCCGATGGTTTTGAAAGTGAAGGAAATGAAAAGATATTTCCTTGTAGAAATGTTTCATGGCTTTATTTTTTTAAGCTCTGTGTCTGGCAACACTGTATTGTAGCTGACGTTGGGGCGATTACATGCGTTGTTGCTTCTAGAACCAGATGGTATTAGTTTTGTTGATGGCTTTCCCAGTGATGAATTTAGGGTATGAAAGAAGACAGCTGTTGCTTTATGATGATAAATTCCAGAGCTATGGAGTTATGTAACTGAATGGGAAGTGCTCGAAGTAAGAGCTTTCTTTTCAGTTTATTTTATTGTTATTTAATTTTTTTTTTTTTGCATAGTTGTCGTATCACCATAGAAAACTGAATGCGTGGCTGAGATCACTAGCTCTCTGAATGCTGTCAAATCATATCTATTAGAATCTCTCACTTTAAGTACCTCGGAATGGATATCTACCTTCAGCTTCTTATTCTGATTTAAAGTTGATGCTAGGAACCAGCGAGTTGTAAGATGTCGAAAATCATTTCAAAATCTCCCAGCCAGTAACGTTATCTACAACGCAGTGAAGCCATAGCTTGTTATGGGGTTTTATTGGACTTACTATTCTGTCTCGAAGAGCCGAACAATTAGGAGCATACGTTGTATGTAGAAATTCCCATTGAAGTTGAAGATTTTATTTTACTTATATATTCTGAAGAATGTTTTTTTTTTACCTATCGGAAAAT
>NC_089791.1:17680017-17705017 GCF_040412425.1 Macrobrachium rosenbergii
TATATATATATATATATATATATATATATATATATATAAGAAACAGGAGATCAGCGCCTCCCCCTATGAGCCTACAGAAGCCCAGGAGGACTTTCTTAACTTTAATATATTATAACACATAATATATACATATATATATACACACATATATATATATATATATATATATATATATATATATATATATATATATATATATATATATATATTATATATCTATATTATATAATATATGTTATTAAAAAAGATATTGTTAAAAATTATTTTATGTTTAACTTTTGTATAGATGTTTTGCTTCATCATAATTTATTTGTACATACATGCTAACATTTCTTTTATATTTGTATGTTTTGCTTTGTATTTTTAGCCTTGAGGATGAGACAAGGATATCAGAAACGTAGCCATAATGAATAAAGGAAAACCATGTACCAAGCTGTCTGCTTTAGTGCCTTCTTGTGTATTTTGCTGAGGAATAGCGTCGCTCTCAACAATATGTATATATATATATATATATATATATATATATATATATATATATATATATATATATATATATATATATATATATATATATTAACTTTATAAATTACACAATTGTTCTGTGCATTAGTAGAATTACTAAAAGGACGGCATTCAAACTGGATGGTATCAAATGGAGTATTTATTCAGAAAAAGTTACAAGCTTTCTTGGACAAACAGTCCACATTATCAAGTATCCGTACAATGAGGAGACGCGTAGTCCAGCTGTATTTATATCTGTGTGCTGGGTACTTTTAATCCTATAATCGCCTAGCTGCTCCTGTGTGACCCCCACGCCCTCGTGATCTTGGTCTTTCTCTGCTCCCTTCTTCCAGGTGTCCGTTCTCCATGCGTTCTCATGGGTTTTTCCTTCATTTCCTTGCTACTGTGGAGTATACGATTTTTCTGGATATGCTGTCTTCAAAGCCGTTTCCAGTGTTCCCTGCCATTGTGTTGTTGGCGCAAGTTATGAAGGCGTTCTCTACAAACAGTCTAGACGTTTTGTTGGTGTTCCTGTACAGAAAAGTCATATTTTCCCAGTCTATTTTATGACTATTTTCCCAACAGTGTTTGGCAACTGCTGACGACGTCTGATTGTAATGCCTTATGTTCTGCATATGTTGTTTGCTTCCAGCGAAGGAAAAAACCAAGAGAACACACGGAGAACGGACACCTGGAAGAAGGGAGCAGAGAAAGACCAAGATCACGAGGGGGTGGGGGTCACATAGGAGGAGCTAGGCGATTATAGGATTAAAAGTACCCAGCACACAGATATAAATACAGCTGGACTACGCGTCTCCTCATTGTACGGATACTTGATAATGTGGACTGTTTGTCCAAGAAATCTCATAACTTTTTCTGAATAAATACTCCATTTGATACCATCCAGTTTGAATGAAGTCCTTTTAGTAATATATATATATATATATATATATATATATATATATATATATATATATATATATATATACACACATATATATATATAATTATATATATATATATGACATAAATAGAGAGAGAGAGAGAGAGAGAGAGAGAGAGAGATGCATACGTCTATGGTATAACTGTGTTTGCATGTGCATTTATGTATAAAGAGGCAACAGGAGTCTTAATACTCTTTCCATGTAGAGTCCCTCCCCGTCCAGATTATTACTGCTATAGCCTAAGTTGTAAGCACAAATAAACTCACATTGTATTACCAAAATTAACTGAAATAAGTAGTGGACGATTATCTGATACCTATTATTATTATTATTATTATTATTATTATTATTATTATTATTATTATTATTATTATTATTATTATTATTATTATTATTCAGCAGATGAAACCTATTCGCATTGAACAAGCCCACAGGGCCACTGGCTTGAGATTAAAGATTCCAAAGAATATGGTGTTCATTAGGAAGAAATAAGAGGAAGTAAAGTGAAATACAGAAAGAAGAGATCCACTTATCGAAAAAGAAAAAAGTAATTTAATAAATAGATAAACAAAAAAAAAAAGTATTAAAATGCAAGAAGAATATTATATATTAGAGTAGTATTGCATTGCATTTTCGCTTGAACTTCAATTCCTCATTTTCTGAGAAACGGGTCGCCAAGTTTATGTGATTTATTCAAGCGGGGGAGAACTTCGGTAAATTAGGTGAATTTAACTTAAGCTCATGAAACTAAATCTTTCTTTAATGCTTGCTATCATAGCAAGTTTTGTGGTTAATAATAATAAAAAGATGGGAATTGAAAGAAAAGGCCAGAGGTCACAGGAAGACCAATAGCTTTACAGCAAACTAAAGAGGATCTGATCATTGTTGGTCACAAAATTTTCGAGTTTGACTAAAAGTAATATAGTTGCACTGAAATGATAAAATACTAAAATTGCGTTTAAAAAACCCTGTAGTTGTATTTCAGGAGGTTTAATTTGGTTGAAAAGATAAAAAATTTTAATAAGTCCGTGTTTTTCATAACATAATCAACAGTTACTTTGAAAAGCTAACATCTGAGAGGCAGATCAGAATGACTAGCGGTTTTTCTTCCACGATGGAATGATTTCACATTTAAGAAAAATCAAATTGCTTAATATGGCAATGAAACATCGTAGGCATTTTGCCTACATTTTATTCGATCAACTTAAAATATCAACCGTTATTTGGAACGAATTTTGTCATGAGCGACGCTTGTAATCTTCATTTCGTAACATGAAATGTTGTCATGTATCAATAGCCGGTTAGAATTTGCTATTATCATTATTATTGATTAAAACGTGGTTTAATTATTATTATTATTATTATTATTATTATTATTATTATTATTAAATGATGATAAAAACGTAATATCATCATTGTTGTTGTTGCAGTGTTTGTTTCAGCTGTTTAAATTAATTGCTGTATTGTCATACCATGCCCTTTTCTTTAAATAAAGCCAGAATATTTATGAAATGATTATTCATGAAAAACAGCCGGGTCTGAAGACAGCGACAAAGGGAAACACTAAGGTAAATATAACTATTTGAACGACTCTTAGGTTTCATCAGTTGAAGACGTGACTTTGACTGACGTTAAGAAGGCTTTGAAAATAATTATTGATAGTCTTGTTTAAAGTTATTCACCCCCTTAGGGGGCAGTGCCAAATCAGTGCACCTCATGCGGTGCACTGTAGGCATTACCTAAGGTTCTTTGCAGCGTCCTTCGGCCCCTAGCTGCAACCGCTTTCATTCCTTTGACTGTACCTCCTTTTATATTCTCTTTCTACCATCTTACTTTCCACTACGAGGTTTTCCTCCTGTTACACCTTTCAGTCCTTTTTACTGTCAATTTCCTTTTCAGCGCTGAATGACCTCGTAAGTCCCAGCCCTCGGCCTTTGACCTAAATTCTATATTCCATTCTCTCTAAATTATTCACGGACTTAATACTTCATTCAGCTGTCTTATATGAAACAAAATAATTCTTTTCAGAATTTGATTTTTGTTGAATTTTATGAAAAAGAGATAAACTGGACGATGAGTCCAGGGCAATTTGAAAATTATTGATAATTAAATTACATGATTTTAGCCAGGATTAATCAAGATTAATTAAATTCCTATTGCACTAATGCTGATCTAATTGTAATGAATGCTAATTAATTTATTTTATTATATAAAATCTAGATCGAAACATAGTTGTGTAATCATATTGCACAACATTTTGTTAGCAGATTGAAGTCGATGATGCAAGCAGCATGATTTAGGTAATAACAGAATCAATTATCAGTAACAGTATATTCAGTATTTTCGTCAAAACATCGGACTGAATCGTGAACTGATAAAAGAACATATGTAATGAAATAAACAATTTTAAAATCTTGTCACATTTACGTATTTCTCAGTGTGTTATGGAAGCCATGGTAATTTCGTATTGGCTCTGACGGAAGATTCCTGACGTAGCTGATAAGTCTACAGCGGTTCTCAACCAGGTGGGACTTTCTCCCTAGGGGAAATTCAGAGTTTTAGGGAGGCGGGGGGATTGTGACCACAGATTGGCAGGCTCAAAGTGGTTCTGGGACCACGCAAAACGCAGTGTGCATCGGTCCGCACTAGGCTACTGAGAGGTCACGTTGGACTTTTTCTCCGGTAGCACAATTGTGTGTTTGTGTTAGTATTTTGAAGCATATTATATGGAATGCGCCTTTTGAGGCAGACAATTTTGGAAATGGTAGGGGGGGCGGTTGTTAATGACATTCTGACATATGTTGAAAGGGGTATATGGTCCAAAAATAGGATGAGAACCTCTCTGCCCTAAAATGGAAAACTGCAGTATCTGCTAAAATTTCCAAATTCAGATGTGCCACCAGTTGGGCTCGTGAAACACTAACACACAAGTTACTACAGTTTCAGAATGATTCTTCAGTGCTTTATTTAGGGGGTCCCATTTGCAGTATCTGCAAAATCAGTAGTAAGGCAAGGGAAAACTGCAGTTTCTGCCAATTTTTCTCAGTTTTGTACCTTTGCAGATACTGCAGTCTTCCATTTTAGGGCAGCACTGTGATAAGAGATGGGAGGTGACTTATGGGTAAGGACAGTCGTCTCCTGATAAGTGGTCTGGAAGATGGTGACGTCGATGTCGTTATCGGCGAAGACCTGCTTGGCGTGGGTGTAGGTGGCCTCATCCAGCGTCATTGTCCTGGACAGTACCCACGCAAACTGGAACTGGGGACAAATAGAGATATATTACAGAGCTTGCTGGAAACGGTTGTGCATGTGTGTGGTCGTGTCTGATTTAACCTTAACGATATTATATGGCTTATATTTCCGACGAGGCTCAGTTCTATGATGTAATTTTGACGTTAGATTCATTTACAATGTCAGTAAATCAGACGAATTTCGATCAATCGATCAGAGAGAGAGAGAGAGAGAACTGTGAGTGTTCACTTTTTTAATGCCAGTGATCAGATTTGACGAAAATTTCAGGTTACAAAAATAGCATGTTTCAAAGTTTATTTAGGTCTCTAGCAAAATAACTTTGACTGAAAATTTTAAACTCAAATTTTTTTATGCAAACTGTCATTACTAACGGGTCCTTGTAATGCAAATGAAAGACAAACTTCACGCAAAGTGACTTAAATGGTTAATGTTTCTCACGATAAAGGTGCTTGTTAATGCACAAGGCATGGAAAAAAAAAGTTCCAAAGAGAGAGAGAGAGAGAGAGAGAGAGAGAGAGATAAAGGCATTAGAAATAAAAAGAGAGAGAGAGAGAGAGAGAGAGAGAGAGAGAGAGAGAGAGAGAGAGAGAGAGAGAGAGAGAGAGGTGGGTCAGTACGAGTCAGGATGGGAAAAAGTACGGGGCTTATCATAAAAGAAAAGACATTGGAAGAGACATTTCATTTGTTTCATCAAGAACATTAAAATACCATAAGCTTCTTTTTGCTTTATGATATTTAAATTGCTCTATTTTCCATAAAAGGAACGAAAACATTGTTCAAACCCATTTTGTTAAGAACTTTTGTTTAAAAGTTTTGAGATTTTCAAATATATCGTAAGTTTGATTTTGCCTGAGGGTTATGTACAGTGCTACGTCAGGGCTCGATATTTCGCATTTTTAATAGCGAAGTTCATTCATCAAAAGCTTCCAATTTAATCAGTTTTGATTGTTCTTCCCTTCTAACACAGAATTTTCAGGAATATAAGGTTCTGATTAAATTCTGTTTTGCATTCGCATTCTTAATACCAGACTTTAACAATACAAAATCTGCTTCAAAATTTTCGTGTACTTTGCAACTCGTAGAACAGAGCCTTCTGAATACAAGCTTCTATTCTATCATCGTCAGCCTGAGTAATTTTAGTAAAGAAAAATAAAATTCTCACATCATTTCACATCGAGGATTCCCATCTGCATTTTAAGAACCTTGAGACGTCTGGCTGTTCGAGAGGCGCGCGAGCGCGCGTTTATCATCATCATTGGTCTTTAATGCACAAATGCACAGCGGTTTCCTTTCCTCGCAAAATCTTAAAGCTACGGCTATGGCAGATTGCAAACAATACGCTATTGAGGCTGCCAAGAAACTTCTAAAAGAGCAGTAAAATAATACTTGGATGGATTCCAGTCTGCTCATTCGGGCTATTGAGATATGACTGCCAAATGCATGCTGCATATTTTTGCCCCGGACGAATGCGCGCGCGCTTTTCCGTCTAATTCGCTGGAGCGTGGCCGCAGGAGGAAGGAAAGCCATATTAATCACGGGGCGTTCTTGAACTTTGAGGGCTTCTCTCTCTCTCTCTCTCTCTCTCTCTCTCTCTCTCTCTCTCTCTCTCTTCTTTTGACGTGTTTCAAGAATATGCTTCACATAAGCTTGTCAGCTCTTATATTTTCCAGTTTGTTTTTTGCCTTCATTTATTTATTCATATATCATTTTGAACTCTTGCTCTGTGGTGGAGTTGTTTAAACTTATGCTAATTTTTCATTAAAACTATTTACTTATTTATTTAATGGTCTGAGCGCAAATTGACATAACTTCCAGAGTCATCTTCAGGGATAATGGGATGGAATAGAGCCAGTCACCCAGGTAATTGAAAGAGAGGAAAGAGGCGAAGTTTAAGCAAAGAGGAACAGAAAACAGGAGGTCACACCCAACTGATAAATTTCCCACCTAAATATGTATGTCTAATTTTAAGCTCAGTTTGATTTGCTTACCTACTTGACTTTAATAATTATGACATCTGCTGTGTTTAATGGTCATATAATGAACATGTGGTCTCAAAGAAAGTTTATAAACATGAGCTGAAGTGAAATTAGAATACAACTGCTGTACTTAGTCACGATTAAGCCAAACTTCAACAGCATTCATGGTGGATCTTTTACCTGACGACTCCCAGCTGTGTTTTAATGAACTTGTTACTAATTGCTTTCATTTCACTACGTTTACGTACAATTGATGTAAAGTTGAGTTCATCCTCTCTCTCTCTCTCTCTCTCTCTCTCTCTCTCTCTCTCTCTTACTTACGAAGAGGTCCTTCCTCAAGCAGTTGTACACTGAGGAGAAATTCTCATAATCGGTGTCCAGGATGTGGTATTCTGCTGGAATATCTGGGAAGAAGAATAAGAAAACGAGTGAATTTAATATATCAAATTATAATATATTATCAAATTAAAGAATAATCAGATGAACTGATCTTGGGATTTCTGTTCCAAAAGACATTGAATTACGCTGCAATCTAATTTATTAAACGTATAAAAATAAATCTTCGAATGTGATACAGGATTAGAGAAAAGAAGTCATTAATAGTGTTACAACTCGTGGACTAGCAGTACATATGTCTTCACATATGAATGTTTTAACACATACATGTATATATATATATTGCATATATATACACATATATTAATATATAGATATATAATATATATACATATATATATTAATATATTATATATATTTTATGTACATACTTATACTATATATATATATATATATATATATATATATATATATATATATATATATATATATATATATATATATATATATATATATATATATATGCAAACATATATATACATACATACATACATACATACAAATATATATATCTATATATTATATATGTATGTATATATATATACACATATCTTTGTGGGTATGTATGAAGTGGGTATGTTCATGTGAGTACATAATTCTCACAGATTTACATGCGGATATACACATGTCTGTAGACCACCAATACTTGTGGCTACTCTGAGCGAGATTGCATTTAGAATGCATTTTGTACAAGGATACGAATTTGTCCACCGGACTTACGTCCAGCAAACTCGACCAACAAGACACCAGGTGCGATGACATGTGCTTTTCCTTTGATATCAGTAGGGGTTCCGTCCGCTTTCCTGGCCGAGTTGTGGACTTCGACATATCCTTCGCCTGCCGAAAATGAAATAATCAGTTGCATTATTTAAGGATAATCTGTTTGTCGTTTTCATGGCATTTTGCTATTTCCAGTAATCTAAAGTTTATTCAGCTTAATTTGTTTCTCATTTTAATGTCACCCATGCTACACTAAAAAAAAAAAAAGTAGGGTTACATCAGAAGAAAGAAAGCAGTAGAGAGAGAGAGAGAGAGAGAGAGAGAGAGAGAGAGAGAGAGAGAGAGAGAGAGAGAGCTTAATTTGACAATCATTTTTAATGCAAAGGCCACTAGAACGTACATCCCAGTAAGCACATGTCACCCAAACTACAATGAAAAAAGTAGGATTACAGCCAAAAAAATTGTGAGAGAGAGAAAAGAGATTAGTTTGATAATCATTTTTAATGAAAAGATCATTGAAGCGTACATCCCAGTACTCATGTCACCCATGCTATACTAAAAAAAGTAGGGTTACATCCGTGAAAAGCGTTATAGAGAGAGAGAGAGAGAGAGAGAGAGAGAGAGAGAGAGAGAGAGAGATTATTGAAACGTACATCCCAGTACTCATGTCACCCATGCTACACAAAAAATTTAGGGTTACATCCAAGAGAGAGAGAGAGAGAGAGAGAGAGAGATAGAGAGAGAGAGAGAGAGATTACTTTGATAATAATTTTTAATGAAAAGATCATTGAAACGTACATCCCAGTACTCATGTCACCCATGCTACGCAAAAAAAGGGTTAAATCCAAGACATCCAAGAGAGAGAGAGAGAGAGAGAGAGAGAAGAGAGAGAGAGAGAAGAAAGAGAGAGAGAGAGAGAGAGAGAGAGAGAGAGAGAGAGAGAGAGTTCCGGCGTCAAGGACTGGTACCCACCTAGGTCACTGTAGATGGCGGTCACACAGTCCATTCCACTCTCGAAGATCATCTCGAACCTCTCGATTTCATTTACCAGCGGCCGAGTACTGAGGTACCAGAGAAGAGAAAAAATTAAGGGAATGCGATTTTAAGAGATTTGCACGGGTGTCTATACAGATGCAAAGCCTGTTTCACTGTACTTGAACCAAATTATTAAATGGTGAGCAGTCCTGATGGTGATAAGAACGAGGTAATAATTTTAGCTATAACTAGGTACTGGATATTTTACAAGATTGTTTTCTTATTACTTTTTGGCCTCTCAAAACCTTCGGAACATAAGTTACACTCTCAGAATAACTCTCATTGCAAAATAGTGGTGAGATCTATTAACGATTCTCATTTTGGAACACGTATGCTGTCACTGTCTTCAGAGAGGGGGTGGGGGATGAAGGTCTAAAACCTACATGATCTCCAAACTCGACTACGTCAGTCTATCTCAAATTGTAGTTTGACTTTTATTTAGAATTTGAGGAAACCTGACATAGGATTGCCACTTCTTCATGCGATTTTATAAGGGGATTTTAATATGTGCCAACATTTTCCTTTCAAACTAGTTTCTATGAAAAAGGTTAGGGGGTGATGCTTGCATAAAATTACGAAAATTTAAAATAACCAGTTTCTTTGCTGAGTCAGGTCTGAAACTGCCGGGGATAGAGCCACCACAGGTTCAATCTTTTCTGCCCGTCATTCTCGACAGACCCACCTCTATACAAAATGCAAATCTGTGGTCACTTTTATTACTTTCTTCTCGTCCTTTCAGCCCTTCTTGGTCACTCCTATACTTTGCATGTAGCTCACTCACATATCGAAAACTTCTTTCTTTCGTTTTTTCGGAACTAGCACATAATTCTCAAAAGTAATGTTGCGTCAACACTCAATCATATTTTGCAACTTAAGTTGCTTCTTAACACTTTTACAAGACCTCAGCAAATGTACTGAATTCATTTCCCTGTACAGTAAAGTTTAATGGCTGAGGGTCAACTTGTTAATAAGCCAAACGGGAAAATAAGCCAAACGCACTGAAATTACATCCTGCGAGAATAGACATCAATGATACTCACCGGTACAGGATCGAAGTCATATTTTTCTGTGATATTTGGGCAGACCCCTCGCTGACGTGCCCTACCACAAAGGGTTTCGCCTGAGCGGCACTTGCAAACAGTGCCAATGTTGCCAACGCTACCAGCATCATTATGGCTGACCTGAGGAGTGAGATGGGTTGCGAAGAACACATGATTATGAATAATGCTTGGATATTACTAAATACAATATACCGACACTTTAGAAAAACATCTTAAAATGTAGCAAGGAATAGGTTTGTCGGAAAGTTACTATTATTGTCAAGAGTAGTAGCAGTACTTTCAGATTTATAAATTCAGACTTCTCAGAGCAGAAAAATAACCGGTGTTTTGGATTAAGTTCCTTTTTCTTTCATTATCAACCCGTGAGAATAGATTAAGGCTAGAAATGACTAATCTCAAGTCTCTGAAATGCGACTTAGACCGATAAGTCTAAAATACAGGATCCATCACTCATTAACTTTTAACCAGGTGATACCAGGTATTTGATGGTTGACAAAAATGTGGAGGTAAAGCGTGTAACTAAAATCATTATAGTATAGTATGATAGCGTCACCTAACAGGCGTAACTCTGAAGTAAAATTTTTACGGATCTTAAAATTTCGATTAATTTAAAAACATATATTTACATTTCAGCAAAAGACATGGGACTTTGATCTTGTTAAAATTTGTAAAATAAATATCGCTGACTTTTTTAATTACTCAGTTACTTTTAGACGAAGATTGCTGTTCCCATATGTAAAAGGATCGTCTCGATGTTTTTACCTTACTTTATGTATAAGTGGCAGGAAAAAGTGTGTGCACTTTTAACTGCTCTTGTTTTGAAGTTTGGAAAAGTTTTTGGTTTTTCCTTAAAGCTCATCACCAAAAGTTTATCTCGAAAATATTAAATTTGTTACTCTGGAAAATTATTGTGTGTGTTTGCATAAGTGTTAGTATAAAACTGTGGAATGTTTCCAACCGAATATTTCATGCTTATTGAAAAAAAGACAACCCCGCGACTAATGCAGTAGGGGATAAGCTTTCCACTCCTACGAATACAGCTTTTCTTTTCGCTAAGGAACCCTGGCGGTAAAAGTTGGTTTCCACCAGAATCTAAAATCGACAAAACTCGTATATCTGTATTATACTTTGAAATCTACTTTCCACTTGTGTCCTTACGGAGTACTGAGAGTTGGAAGCTCTTCTGCCGCTGATGAGTTTAAGACTACTCAAAGACTTGTTGATTACCTTGAACTTAAGTGAAACAAAGCGCTGAAACCTTACTCAAGTTCTCACGCCAGATCTGTGATAATGTTCAGTCAGAGGGCCAGTTATATAAAGCGAGAGAGAGAGAGAGAGAGAGAGAGAGAGAGAGAGAGAGAGAGAGAGAGAGAGAGAACGTCATATGGTGTCCATTAGCCTTATGTAGATTTATCCTGCCACCTGTGACGCATTAACCCCCTACTCTCCACAACCACCCCCTATTTATTTGCCCCGGCGCCTCTCCCTCCTCCAAACTCGCCTTGAAGTTTCTACCTTATCACGTCCCTCGAGACCGAACGGAGGTTATGTAAACTGAATTACGTAAAAGTAAGGTGGTAAGGAAACGGCAGTTTTGCATTTTTTCCCTGGATTTGAAACTATGTAAGCCCTCCGTTTTATGACGGAAACATTCAATTTTTGGGGAAAAATACACCGGTGAGGGGGAATACACAGCCACAGGCAGGCTTATTTTTCGTATTTGCTTACTTGCAGTTTTCTGTTTTGTTGTTGGTTATTATTTTTTCTCTCCTGGATCCTGTTCATTACTGGAACATATATAATTTTATCACTTATTTTTTGTCCATTTTCTCTGCTTTGTATGAAACAGGTCAGACAGGTTCTTGGTTTTTTAGCTGATTGTATCGTGAATAACTTTAACGTTCGTATACTGGTGACTTTAAAAAGCACTGGAATTAATGTAAACGAAGGAAATTTAAAACTCTTTATGCTAATGTACGATGCCTTCAAATATATACTCTTGAACCTCTGAGTATGACCAGATTCGTATTTATAACAAACTCTCGTTTCTTCCAAGGTACGATGGGATATTTCTAGTTATTGAAATCGTGTGCACATTAGCCTTTTACGTCCTTTTACTCCAAAGCGGATTCCCATTTACTGCAAGAGAACTTATTAGTGTAACTGCTGTGAAATATTGTACTGCATATTCCTTTAGGTTCTATCGCAGCCCAGCTGTTGCAAGAGACCTCTGGAATGTTGTCCATATCTTATGTCTCCGGTTTATTAATAGCTTATTCATGAACCTGTATCACCCAGATCTTAATTTAATAAATGTTTGTCATAATTGTGGTTGGCATTTGAGCTTATCGGTACTCTAACGATTGCACTGTAGAAATGGCCTTTATTAAATGCATTAATACCAGATTTATTGCCAACCACAAAGCCCATTATTACCAAATTTATTACCAAGGGCAATGTGATGATACTCATCCTGTCCAGAAATTTAATCAGACACTATCAGAAATGTAAACTTGACCAACCCTAAAAACTTAAAAAAATATTTTTGGCCAATACAATTAGGTAACCATACCATAATATGCAGAAAAGTTCAACAAATAGCGACACGAATGTTCCTAATCTAAGTAAAAACTTGTACCTCCGTTCTTATTCCTTTCTTCCATCTTCCTTTCACCCTCTCCTAACAATTGATTCATGGTGCAACTGTGAGGTTTTCCTCCTGCTACACCTTTAAAACATCTTTACTCATAATTTCCCTTTCAGCCCTGAATGACCTCATAGGTCCCAGAGCTTGGCTATTGGCCTAACTTTTATATTCCAGTTCCAGATAATACAGGTTTAATCAGACAAATTGCAATAACAGTTTAAAACCAAACTTCTAGAAGAGATCATTCAACTTCGTCCATGATGGCCGAGTGTGAGGTTCTCATCTCGGAATCCAGTACACACAAGGGCCTACTATCCCACCCATGTTAGCTACTGACGAAAAACTGGTAATAAATCCAAACAAGTAAAATTGTGCCGAAGTTTCTTCGGCGCAATCGAGTTTTCTGTACATCGTATAATCACTGTCACCGAAAATAGGTCTATCTTTCGGTGGTCTCGGTATAACGTTGTATGAGCCGCGGCCCATGAAAATTTAACCAAGGCCTGGTGGTGGCCTGGCCTATATCGTTATGAGACGAACGATTATGGCTAATTTTAACCTTAAATAAAATAAAAATTAATTAGGCTAGAGGGCTGCAATTTGGTATGTTTGATGATTGGAGGGTGGATGATCAACATGCCAATTTGCAGCCCTCTAGCCTCAGTAGTTTTAAGATCTGAGGGCGGACAGAAAAAGTACGGATGGCCAGATAAATCCGGCACAATAGTTTTCTTTTCAGAAAACTAAAAGTCAGAGTTGAGCCACTTTAGGATATTTTTCGTTTTAAGCAGTGTTGGTTGGGTCGTATTCCATAAACCTGCCTGCCTGGGATATTTTTCTCTGAATTTGCTTTCCATGCAAACATTAATAAAATAATAGCTGAGTGCGAGAAACCTTAGATTAATTTTCCCATTATTAAAGGAAAAATCATGTTTGCAATGGTTATATCCGTAGGGCATTTTTTCCAGCTAAGTAATGGTATGCTATTTCAAAGGGTGTTAGGTGTGTGAATTGGAACGACTGCTTGCGTTGTACATTAGTCGCAAGAAGATTAAAAAAAAAAGTGAAAAATGTTGGAATATATAGAAGTGGTAAAAATTTAGAATTGGTTACCAGCTCTATCAGTGTGTTTTGAGATGGTCTGATCATGTAAAAAGAATGGCGAACGATGTGTTGGAAAAAGTTTATAACACCTTAGGGAGGAACAGAAGAGGATGACAGGTGAAATAGGTACTGGAAAGTAAGAGCATTAATGTCCGAAAAGCACGGAAGTGCGTGCAAGATAAGTGCTTGGGACAATGTGTATAGGGGTTTGCTCAGCTCAGGATGAGCCGTTTTGTGTACGCATATAAAACGGCTAATACTGCCAAGTTTTTTGCACATAGTGATCATCCATAATTTAGCAGTTAAAGAATTCATGGGGCAGTAGCCAGTGTGATGTTTTAGGGGACTGGGAGATAGTTATGTGTGTATATAAAATATATATATAAATATATCTTTAACATATATATATATATATATATATATATATATATATATATATATATATATATATATATATATATATATATATATAATCTTTATTATTTATGGGCGTTATGGTAGTTTGTTTGTTTGGCTAATCCTCCCCCTATTTTCAGGGTGTTTATCTGTGTTGGCGTATATATCATTCGTTATAGGTTCTGGAGAGCATACCGATGGTAGCAGCGGGTATACCTGCGACTTTGGCGCCAACCAGTTCAGGCAGCATATCTTGGGGAAGAGAACTTTGATACCAGCAGCAGTTCGATTTGAGGACGTTTCTTGGGCAGCCGGTGTTTGGGCCCAGGCTGGAGCAGCGCACCAACGAAGATGGTTGTTTGTTGGCCGCAGGTGGAGACCCTGTCGGCATTTTGGCTATGCATGGCCCGTGTCGCTGTATTTGGCGATATATATCGTGATATATATATATTGTATTAGTTGCGGATTCGCTGGATATATTTTTTTGTATCGACTGCTGCTGGTACTTCTTTTTGATATAAAGTAATATATTTATTTTTGTGTTTCGTATATATACCTGGCTCATTTTGTTATATATTTTTTATAGATTTTTATTAAATTTAAAATTAATAAATCTATTTTTATAAACTCCTGTATTTTTGTTTTCCTCCTTTTGTATATATGTATTATATATATCCATCTAGATCCTGTATTTTTCTTATAAAACCTATTTGTATATTGGCGATATATAGGATTGGCTCTGCTCTGGTTGTATTTCACCACATTGGAGGAGGATTGGTTATATTGAAAAAAAAAAAAAAATTTTGTAATTTTTTTTTGTCTGTATATATATTAGGATCTTTATTGTTTTATGGGCGTTATATTTGTTTGTTTATAATCCTCCCCCTCCTCTTATTTTCATGTTTACGTCTGTGTTGGCGTATATTTAGTCAGGTTCGTATATTCTGGATATATACCGATATGTATCCGTACCTGCGATATATCATTCGGGCATATAACAGGTTGTTCTCTTGGGGAAGAGAATTTTGATACCAGCATAGTTCGACTTTGAGGGCGTTTCTTGGGCAGCGGTGTTTGGGCCCAGGCTGGAGCATATATAAGATGGTTGTTTGTTGGCGCCATGAAGACCTGTCGGCAGTTTTGGCTCGGGTGCATGGCCCCGTGTCCTATATTTTGGCGATATATGGACGTATATATATGTTGTGTTAGTTGGTGGATTCGCTGGAGATGGCTTTTTATATACTATGCTGGTACTTCTTTTGATATAAAGTAATATTGCTTTATTTTTGTGTTTCGTACCTGGCTCATTTATGTTATATTTTTTTTGTTATAGATTTTTATTAAGATTTAATATTAATAAATCTATTTTTATATAAACTCCTGTATTTTGTTTTCCTCCCTATTTATATGTCGATTATATATATATAATATTTATCTAGATATGTGTTTTTTCTTATATAAATATTTCATAACAATATATATATATATATATATATATATATATATATATATATATATATATATATATATATATATATATATATATATATATATATATATATATATATATATATATATATATATATATATATATATATATATATATATATATATATATATATATATATATATATAGAGATATGAGAGAGAGAGAGAGAGAGAGAGAGAGAGATTCGTAAGTTAGTCTAATCCAGTATTTCAAGTTTTACTTAAGTGTAATAATTTTACAAAATATCAGCTACAATTTTTAGTTTAAACCTATGAAACAATTTCAAGTGTCATGTAATCAGGACTTCCAAGTATTTTAAATGGGTAGCTGTAGCTTGTGATAAATTTCAGTTTCTGTTATTTATATCAGTTTCATTCCATTCAGTTCAGCCCATTTTTCATTCGCTGCCAAGTGAAATTAAATGGCAAACTTCGATACTATCTGAAAAGTTAATACGTTTCTCTATCCTTTCTGGTGCAGTTGATTTCCCTGAAATATACCAACACTAGCTATCATTAAGTTTTTGTTCTACAGGATTTCTTGACTTTTAGAAGTGATCGTAAACTTTTCCGGAATTGGGTAACTTTTCCGAGCCTAAAAAAGAGTTTTTTTCCATTGAGTTATTGGTTAGGTAACGCCGTTTGTCACTGAGAAATTGCTAGCTTATTGCTCGTGAGAAAGACACCTGCTGCTCTCGCTTCTCTCTCTCTCTCTCTCTTGAAAGATACCACCTTAGTGGAATTTTAATTTTCGTCACATGGCCAAAAAACATTATCGTAATTTTTGTTCACTCTTCGGTTATTGCAAAACTACTACCTTGTGGTTTTACCCTTTAGACTTGTCTGAAAATATTCTATAACTATTTAACTTTTTTTATGTCACGTGGATACGACTCCAGTCTGTGATAAAGCCATCTCTGTGGTTACAACACGTATTCAAAAGGGTGGTTATCTTTTGATGACTTAATTTTCTCTCAAGTCTACCGTTTTTTCAGACGTACTCCGTCACCTGGGATTGATTGAAATATATGTTTTCGAGTTTTGATTGATTACTGAGATAGCATTGTATTAACTGATTATTTACGTATTTCCATAAAAATAAACCTGCTGTTAAAGAACTTAAAATTCGCGTTTGATAGCTTTATATAAAACATAACCTTGAACGTTTTCCTCGTGTATCAGAACATGGAGACTTCTTTCCTGCATAACCACGTGGCCAATTTTAAATAAATATAAACATTTCATTTGCAGTAGATAACGTTATTCGTCCGTTTCTAGATCATTGTAATACATAATTTTCTCCAGTGAGACATTATGTCTACGCTAGATCTGTGATAGTAATCCATTCAATAATATTTCATTTAGGATGTTTTGAAATATTCTGGAATATTTTGGGACGATTCAAAAAATGTCCTTTGGAAGGAATTTAGAAAATCTCTTACCACTTTCAGACGGAATCTATTCATATAGTACTCTTTTTTTTACTGAGAATTAATGTCTTAGTTAACGAATACTTTTGCGTTCCTTTAAGAAAGCTCATCCATTCATAGAATGATTTCTTCTGGGAAGACTTTATTTTCTTTCATTTTTAGATCTCACGTGACTCAGTGCCTCCTGACGACAGGTGATATAACTGTTAGGCAGGGGAGGCAAGACATTTCTTGTTCTCTTTTTCTTTGTCGTTATCTTTGCAGGTTTTGAAATGTCTGCACTGTTATCTGCATTTTGATGAGATAAAGATTCCTACATGCAGAATTGCACGTGAAGTCTCTCTCTCTCTCTCTCTCTCTCTCTCTCTCTCTCTCTCTTATTGCCCACTGTTGTCATGACGCCAGTGAACAAAAAGAATCATTTCTCTCTCTCTCTCTCTCTCTCTCTCTCTCTCTCTCTCTCTCTCTGCATTATTGCCCACTGTTGTCATGACGCCAGTGGACAAAAAAATCATTTCTCTCTCTCTCTGCATTGTGCCATTGTTGTCATGACGCCAATGGACAAAAAAATCGAATCAGTTCTCTCTCTCTCTCTCTCTCTCTCTCTCTCTCTCTCTCTCTCTCTCTCTCACACACACACACACATACACTCACACATATATACACGAGCGTACACATTAGGAATAAACGCTACTTTTGTCAACGAGCCAAACTCTGTCCGTCGGGAAAATGTTGAGTATTTTACGGACTTAATGAAACGGTAGGACAATTTAGATTTTATCCCGAGGCAAATGGCCTTACCTCACGAGGCATTATCAGGAAACAAAAGGATTTTTAGGACGTTTGTGGGGATTTCACGTGTTTCGCCTTTGATGCTTTGATTGCCGAGTTGCATAGGGTAAAGTTTCGCAAAAGCCTTTAATCATGCCAATAGCAAATGTTGATAACATATTTTTACAGGTCTGAAGGGCTTTTATTCTGATAAATTAGTTTTATGTTCATTCCTCTGAGCCTAATGTGATACTAGGTTGCCAGGCTTTTATATATCCTCTCGTTTACGCTACTGTAAACGGATGGATTTGAAAAAGAAGCCCACAGTCGAATTATAATTGATCCTACCAGCACATTGGTGATTATAAATTAACAAAAAATATCTAAAAGTAAACTTGTGGGGGAAAAAGTTTTGTGACATGTGAGTATGTTTTTCTGTATTTATAAACTGATATGCATAATTTATACAAAACTTGGTGCTTTGTACAAGATACAGTAGTTTACAGCTTGTTATTACTGCTTATCTTTTCTAGAGTTTACAAATGCTGTAGGTGAAAATAAGGCATGATATCTGTTATTATAATTTGCTGTCTGCAGACTGTATGTATGTTTAATATAATTTTTTTTTTTTGCCATACTTCTTTTCCCTTTGCACTTAAGGGACACAGCCCACAGGTTTTTGGAAAGTCATAAGAGATGAGACTGCTAGCCCCATACCTGTGAATAAGAGCTCATTCTGTTATCCTCCATATATTACTAAGCCTGCGTTTTTTAAAATGTCACTGAATCGGTCTAACAGTCAAACCTACATGCCGCAGTATATACAGTAGACCTTCTCTCTCTCTCTCTCTCTCTCTCTCTCTCTCTCTCTCTCTCTCTCTCTCTCTCCATCACTTCGCCTGACGAAACACTCCGGCTGCAACTTTTCCCGTCTTTCATTTTTGATTCGTTCCCTTTGGTCTCTTCCCTCTTAGCTGTCTAACTTCTTCAGCTTTGTCGCCCCTTCCCCCGCCGTTCCATCTCCCTCGTTCCAAAGAGTAATCCTTCGACCAGGCCAATGAGAATCAAGGACTGTAAGTCAGTGGTGTTTGCATAGAATAACAAGCCCTGGTTTCGTTTTTAGGTAAGTTTCTCTTCAAATTATTCTTTTAAAATATCACATCTAAAAATAATCCGTTCTTTAAATCGTACAAACTTTCCTGCCTTTCATCTGTCTGGTCATGAGTATCATGAGGTGGACGCAGATTCCTCATTTCGTCCATTGTCAATTTGTTTTAAGCAAAAATGATAATCATTCTCTTAAACACATCGCATCATCCTCGCGCTGATTTGAGGGTTTTACCTCTCGTGACATTACACAATAAATTTATTTCTTCCACCACTATTCTGTGTGTTAAAAATCAGTGCAACGCTCTTTCTGTACACAATCTGTTTTTCGCTTTGAATGGATTCTTTCTGTATATATAATCCATTTTGCCTTTGAAGGATTTTTTCTCCTGACTTTTCCGATGGTGTATGGAATGTAGGAAAATTCAATAAAAAAAATAAACTCAATCAACAAGAATGTCTTCATAAGATTCCTCTTACTTTCAAAAGAAAATTTAATTCAATTTGTAAGGGTGTTTCTTAATTTTGTTTGCTGAATGCTCGTTCTTGCTGAATGAGCAATTTTAGACCGTCCCTTTTAAGCGGTTAATATCAGTATGAAACTGAAACTCAGTTATAATAATTCTATATCGAAGAGGATACCATTTCGTAAAAGCAGGATTAAATGTAATGTTTTAGTTTTCTGTAAAGAAAACTATTGTGCCGGCTTTGTCTGTCCGTCCGCACTTTTTCTGTCCGCCCTCAGATCTTAAAAACTACTGAGGCTAGAGGGCTGCAAATTGGTGTGTTGATCATCCACCTCCAATCATCAAACATACCAAATTGCAAACCCTCTAGCCTCAATAGTTTTGTTTTTATTTAAGGCAGAGAGAACCGTAGAGAGGGCCGACTTCCTATGTGCTGCATTGTAATTGGCTGAGCGGCGGCGGCCATTTTGATTGTGTGACTGGAGGTTGCTAAAGACGCAATGTCAACTGTGATCTTTTGTGTACACCTTCCAGTTCTCAAAGTGCACAGCTTATGAAGCAATTGTATGTTACAATGAGACTAAAATATCAAGAATAAAGCATCCAAAGAAAAGAAATTGCGTAAAAACAGAAAACTGTTGAAAATTTCCCATAAATGAATTCATATTAATCCAATGAGTATTTTGTTAACAGGTCTTCACACTGACAGATAAGTGTAGTCCTGCCTAACTCGATTAAGCTTGGTGTGCGTTAATGCTTTTGGTGGTGGACTGGTGGTGATTTTAATGCTAAACAATGTGTGCTATGTGTATGTGTTGATGCCTTTGGTGGTGGTACGTGATTAGTAATTAAATACAACCTATTTCCAATAGGTTGTGCACAGGCATAGCATTTTGTGCATATTTTGCTAAGGCATGGTATTTGCGAAGGCTTGACATTTTGCTAGCATGTTCTTCTCCTAGGGCCTATTATATCTGCCATCATTTAATGACATTGAAGTGCAATAATTACTTCTCCAGATGCAGTTCTTTCACAGGTAATTTTACATAGCCTAAATGTTTGAAAATATGTATTATTTTATTTTACAGAATAATGAATAAACTTGTTTAAACATTTTTCCAAGGGTTATTTTTATTTTACTTTACAGAACTTTGAATAAAACTGTTTAAACATTTATGGGTTATTTTTGTTTATAAATATACCACATACATGTCTGTAAGAATATCTGAGACGAATAATAAAATTTTTATCCCACTAAGGAATTACCTAAATAGGTATTATCTGGAGCAAACTCTGTTCTGCTGATCTAGTCACATTTGGCTGTGATGTATCTGAGTGGTCCTTTCACTATTACATAATTATATAGGCTTATTTGTACCCTTATTTTCTGATATGCGTCCATAAAATGAACAATCACAACAGCTGTCAAATAAATAAACATTGGCAGTTTGTTGTGTTCCAGCATAAAGACAAACTGTTGGCCCTACAGTGGGTTGCAGTGCACTCAGAGCATGTTTATTTACAAAACGTTGCCGTCACTGCAGCTCCAGTTACACACAATCAAAATGGCGGCCAAATTACGCTGCACATAGGAAGTCGGCCCTCTCTATGGTTCTCTCTGTTTAAGGTTAGAATTAGCCATAACGGTGCGTCTGGCAACGACATAGGACAGGACATCACCGGATGGTGGTTGAAGTTTCATGAGCCGCGGCTCATACATCATTGTACCGAGACTACCGAAAGATAGATCTATTTTCGGTGGCTTTGATTATACGCTGTAGCGGCTGTACAGAAAACTCGATTGCTCTGAAGAAACTTCGGGGCATCTTTTACTTGTTTTTCATGATTTACAGAATTACAAGATATTAAAAGTAGCATATTGTAACATTTTTTCACTTTTGATTAAACCTTGAGAAAACATCTTAAACCAAATATTGGGCTTCAGTGACTCTTGCAGTCACAATGCGAGAAAATTAAACGCGAAAACAGCCATTACTGAAGTAGAAATATGTGGATTCGAATTAGCCCAGCTACCATATAGTTATCTGTATACCAAAAGGCTTTGCTTTCGTCGTTCCAGCAGCGTCCGAGAAACTCGGAATTTTCAGCCTTCATTCCTCAGTAAATTGTTAATTATATCAACAGGAACTTCAACAGTTCAAGGAAGATGCAATGCGTTACTACCTTGTTCCTATTCTACTTCCATTTTAATACATTCTATCTATTTATTAATTTTTTCTTTTTTTCTTTTTGATAAGTGAGATCTCTTCTCCCTGTGTGTCCTTCTACCTTCTCTTACTTCCTAATGAGCACCATATTCTTTGGAAGCTTGAATTGCAAGTCAGTGGCTCCTGCAGGCTCGTTCCGGATGAATAGGTTTCATCTTCTGAATAATGATAATAATAATATTAAAATTAGGTTATTTTCAACTTCTATGGCCATGGCAATAGAAATTTTTTTTATATGATTCATATCAACCAATCAATATGTTAACCAGCTTTTTGGGATGTTCAGTAGTATATACGATGCCTGTTATATACATCAGTTCAGCTAAATGAGCTATCGGGTTGTTGGGTACTGACAATCCGTGGACCGCAGGTTAACTGGGAGATAAATATTGTCGACGAAAACCTTTTTGGGGTAGGTTGTTGGTTTCATCCAGTATAACAGTTGACCACATTAACAGCCGAATAACCAAGCGTATTGGCCCGGAAGAGGTTTAAGAAAGCGTTAATCACACCCACACATACGGGTAGAACCCCGTCAGTGCACATCACGCGGTGCACTGTAGGCATTACTTTTCATTCCTATTACTGTGCCTCCGTTCATATTCTTTTTCTTCAGTCTTGCTATCCACCATCTCCTAACAATTGTTTCGTAGTGCAACTGCGAGGTTTTCCTCCTGTTACACCTTTCAAACCTTTCTGCTCTCAATTTCCTTTTCAGCGATGAATGACCTCTTAGGTCCCAGCGCTTGGACTATACGGATTTCATATTTCATAGGATAAGTGAGGCAAGAATGCAGATGACTGGGAGGAGACTTGGGCTGCATACAAAATCTACGGTGGAAATGTACGAATAGATTGAGGAACTCTCCTTTATGAAAATGAATTACGTGCGGATGAACAGAAGCGTGTCTGTAACTGTTGAGGCAAAATAATATTTAACATATATATATATAAATTATATATATATATATATATATATATATATATATATATATATATATATATATATATTTATATATATATATATATATATATATATATATATTTTTATATATATATATATTCTATTATTCACCCTCTCTGCATTATTTAGTAAGAATAAAAATACAGGAAGACATCTCTGTCGAAGCTAAGGGAATGCAAGGGAATGCCGGCGAGGACGGTAGTCTGTTTAAAAAAACGTCTTAGTTGGGAATAGGTTAACATTAGAGTCCTAACCAATAGGTAGGGTTTTCACCAAGTAACCTCCAGTGAAGGTGGTCTTAAGCTTCCTTTTTCCCTGTTCTATGCGTTCGGCGATGTTTTGTCAAATCTTCAGACTGCCAGAGGCTCCATACAAACGTTACTGACGACAAACAGCAGCCCTGACCTGACTTCACGCGAGCAGAGAGAGACCTACCGTCGTGAAACGAGCACGCATCCGTGCTCAGAGCAACTCTATCCTTTGTCCTTTCCTATCTGTTGTTTTGCTCAGTGAATCAACAATAAGTGTTCTTCGAGAACTCTGATCGGCAGTTGCATTGCGCAAGCAACCTACGTAAAGGTAAGTCTGGAATTGACAAGATTTTCGTCGATTTGCTAGTATCTCTTCCACTGTACTTAATTTTTTTTTCCATTGTTTCCCCTTCAGCCACCATTTATGAGAGAACCTGGTCTAATCATATTTGTTTTATGAAGTCTAGTATATGAATAACGATCATTGCCTAGTGAAAATTACATAAGCCATTCCCATGCAGTAAGTAGGAATTAGGGAAAGTCAAGTGTAAGTAAATTTCAGGCAAGCTGTGGATCCTGATCACCTTTGTTTGGAAGAGAAAGCTCCTTTCCCAAAACTAAAACTGCATACGATATCCGCTAGAGTACAAAACATTCATTGCGTTATATTTTTTTTACAGAATCAGGGAGAATTGACTGCCAGACATTGACTAATGGTTCATGTGATTTCCTTCGCTATCACAGCATATTTTTTTTTTTTTGTTGGGAGTAGGTGGGTAATGAAGGGGTTTCATGTAATTCATTTGTTACAAAGTAATCCATTATTCCATACGTAGTTCCGACTGGTGACCTAATCCAATTAAGTAAATGTCTGTCTTTTGAGGGTAACTTTTAGCTTCAATTGACAGTTTGTGTGTCCTTGGCGAAGCAGGGCTACATAACTTACATTTATTAATTAAAAACTCATCAAAAAAAGCCCACATGTAACATATATATATATATATATATATATATATATATATATATATATATATATATATATATATATATATATATATATATATATATATATATATAATATATAAATATATACAATATATATTTATATATATATATATATAAATATATATATATATATATATATATATATATATATATATATATATATATATATACACACAGTATATTGTAATAAAACTGAGAAGGTGAGAAATGTGGTGATACATAGAAGAGGTGAAAAGGTTAACGTAGATGAAAGGATGGATGAGTGTGTTTGATACAACTGGTCTTATGAAAAGAATGGAGGATGATATTTCAGGAAAGAGAATATATGGAATTAGGAAGTGTTAGGAGGGAGGATTAGAGGAAGATCTAAAGAGCGCTGGAGAGATTGCATGAAAGGTAAGTAGCGGAAAGGAAGTGCTTTAATTTCCAAGAAGTGTGAGAGTTCGCGAATGATAAAGATGAAGAGCGCAGTGTGTTTGCGCATGAATGTGTAAGTGTGTAGGTTGTGCAAAGCCCTGCTGCTGAGTCCTCTGTGTTAACGTTTATCAGGATGGCTAATGTTTTTGAAGTTTTCTGCACACAGAGATGATTCAGGAGAGAGGGGGAGGGAAGGGAGGATTAGAGGAGAGATCTAAAGAGAGAGAGAGAGAGAGAGTGGGGGAGGGAGGAAGAGAGAGAGAGAGAGAAAGAGAGAGAGTGTGTTTGCGAGGGAGTGTGGGAGGAAGAGATAGGGAGAGAGAGAGAAAGGGGGAAGGAGGAAGAGATAGAGAGAGAGAGAAGGGGGAAGGGGAGGAGAGAGAGAGAGAGAGAGAGAGAGAGATAGGAGGGGGAAGGGAGGAAGAGATAGAGAGAGAGAGAGGGGGGAAGGAAGAAAGGGAGAGAGAGAGAGAGAGAGAGAGAGACAGAGACAGAGAGAGAAAGAGAGAGAGAGAGAGAGAGGACACTACAGTTATATATCTGCTGTCTAGCTACACAGATCATATAAGCTAAGATTTTGTGTCGGTGAATTCTCAAAATCTGAAATGAATATGATATTCCACATTAAACTACCTGTGTGAAGGATTGAGCAAGAAATAATTACGTATGTATCTAAAAGGGAATAAAAACCTTCAGAATGATAAATTACGTTTTTTACTTGAATAGCAGAGTAGCAGCAGTAGCCTTTCATGAACTTGATTCCGGATTTCATTACATTTGAAAGAAAAAATGAAAAGACAAAATTACGTAAAAGTAGGTCGGAAAGGTTACGGTGAAATG
>NC_089791.1:17712517-17714846 GCF_040412425.1 Macrobrachium rosenbergii
TTGTAGATATGTAGATGACACTTTTGTACTTTTTAGAGACAAAGAAAGGGCTGAAATGTTTCTCCAGTATGCTAACACAGCACATCCAAATATTAGGTTCACGATTGAGCATGAAAATGATAATAAATTACCCTTTCTGGATGTTTTAGTTACTCGAGAAAACGACTGTTTTAATTCATCAGTATTTAGGAAAAAGACTTTCTCCGGTCTAGGTTTGAATTTTTATAGCCATTGCTGTTTTAATTTTAAATTAAACTCCTTGGTTACCGTCTTCCACAGAGCTTTTAATATAACTTCCAGCTGGTTTGGTTTTAATAATGAAATAACTTTTTTATACAAATACTTTCGAGACAATTGTTACCCTTCCAGACTTTTTTATACCTATTTAAATAAATTTCTGAATGATAAATATATACCTAAATTACAAATACCTACAGTTCCTAAGATGACATTTTTCGCCAGTCTCCCTATGATCCACGATAAGTCTTTTTACAACACTTTGAATAACCTAATTCAACAGTATGCACCTGCCATTAATTGTAAATTGATTCCTCAATCCTTAATATCAAATCATTATTCCAGTACTTAGCCCTCTTATGACATCAAGCATCGTCTATTTATTTGCTTGCCCCCGATGTAGTCAGGGGAAATACGTGGGCGCCTCACGTCGCCTACTGAAAGTGCGAATTGATTGTCATAGGGGGTCAGTTATAGAACTGAGTCAAATTATCTAATCCAGAGTTTTCAAATATTCGAGAACACGCCAAAAGATGTAAAACAGAAATTGATTATAGAAATTTTAAAATACTTTCCAAAGTCCCCAGTTCTTTCGCTTCCTATCTTTGAATCTCTTTTTATTAAACTACTAGTACCAAGATTGAACAACAAACTACCTCAACAACTCTGTACCTGACGTGAGTTTACCCCGGCCTGGAATTCTTTTGTTTATGTCACTCTACTTTTATACTCCGTACAAACGGTAACGGTCTTCTTAATTTTGTCTTTCTTTTGTATAACTTTTTTAATATTTTGATTGTAATTTTAAGTACGAGTCTGATTTTATATTTATATTTTACTTATTCCAGCTTTGATAATGAGACAGATGTCTTGAAACGTAAGCACAAATAAAGTTATGCCGTTATTATGGACGTCTTCCTCTGCCCTTGGTCCTGTTTGCCTCGGTTGATAGCAGCCACCTACCCTCTCAGCTATATATATATATATATATATATATATATATATATATATATATATATATATATATATATATATATATATATACACACACACACACTAATACATAAGACTTCACACAGCTATTCTGGGGAATCACTTGGAAGTTGCTTCAATGATTGATGGAGTTTCTGGGTTCATTAAGAGAAAACTCTTAGAAGCGGCGCGCCTTCATACCTCACTAGTTCTCATTTGGCGCAATGAACTCCACCGCCACATATTAATAGCATCGTGGGAAGCCATTTACTTTGTAAAGCAGGACTCCTCCGTGGTCTTGATAGATATACTGTAGATGGTACATACACACACAAATACGCGCATATACACACACACATATATGTTATGTATATGTATGTATGTATATATATATATATATATATATATATATATATATATATATATATATATATATATATATATATATATATATATATATATATATATATATATATATATACACACACACAATATACATGTACATATATATGAAATATACATATATATACAATATAAAATACATACATATACATATAAGTATATATATATATATATATATATATATATATATATATATATATATATATATATATATATATATATATATACATATGTGTGTGTGTTTGTGTGTGTGAGTGAATTACAAACCTCACATTCACTCTGAATTTCTTTAACAAGTGCCCACTCAGTACACGGAGAACTGTTTCCTGCTGGGTCATCCTCACCAGCTTTAAAGTAATGGAATGAGTTCTGGTTCGTGTGAGGATTTTCCTTAATAATGAAGTTCCCAGGTGGCATGAGTAGCGTGATGTGCAGCAAAGTGAGCTGAAGGTCTCAAGTTTTAAAAAGTTTTTCCTATTAGAGGAAAAACCCGTAATTTAAAACATTTAAATCAAATTATACTGCTTGCTTCGACTATAAGCACTTCTTTGTACCCTCACGTGCTTTAGATACTTGATAACGTTGACGTATATGAAAAAATGATTTTTTGATGAGAGCAACTCTCATTTTCCCTTGAAGTAAAAATTGAACATTTTTAATTATATGGCACTGGAATGGATGCCATTTTTACTTGAAATAGGAGTACAAACATAACTTT
>NC_089791.1:17715346-17750346 GCF_040412425.1 Macrobrachium rosenbergii
TTAGTCTGGTAAAATATTTTAGATTCTAATCCATTTTCAAGGTTACTTTTATACATTTTATGCGCATAAATTAACATTCATCATAAACGACAAGAAATAAGATTACGTAAAACTAACGATAAAGTCATCCAGAAAATGCACAGGTGAAAAATAACCTACGTTAATTAAAGAAACAGATTTCGTAAAAAACAATTTTGATATTGTTTTGTAATTTGTATTTCATGTTTTACAAAGAGGTAATGATTTTGAGTTATTAATGTGAGGAGTATCATAGATTTAACACAATTGTCTGGTATTAATAAGCCGTTGATTTATACGAACCAATAAATATACAGAAGCAGAAAAGATGATTTATAGGTTGGTAGTGTTAATATAGAAATGGTTAATATTATATATATATATATGTCTCTGACTGTAAATTTTGGAGAGGGTGGAATGTCGGGTGTATATATATATATATTGAATATATAGAACACACACACATATATCTATATATACATATATCTTATCATGCACTCCACATACAGGCAGCGTCTTTGGAATGAGGTCGTTAGCCCCATGCCATTTTTTTCCCTCCTGACTCCACGCCAGTCGACAAAGTCAACAGAATATCATTGCCACCCCATCCTCCCTTCAGGTAATGGTCAAGAGGCTGAATGAGTTTAAGCGTTAACTAAACTTTGATGTTTTTTGTCGCATCTTGTTTTGAAAACATCTATTGAAAGTGATATCAAGAACTAACGCATAGTTGTCTGTCATGGTAATTGTAACCATCATATATTTATAGACGGTAATAAAATCAGTGCTAATCTGTTCATCCCTATCGCCTTCCTGAATAGAGTACCATTCTCGGTGTGGATGTTCCAAAGAATCCTTTAGACAGAGTCGCTCGTCAAAAAGGCGACAGAAAGATTAGCGACAAAAAACTTGACCAAACGGATGGTAATATTGGTCAGTTTTTCACAATACTTTATTTTAACAGAACTTTTTTTCCTCATTAACAGTTGTTCCTTTGATCAATTTTTTTCTGCCAAAGTCAAGACTTTGCTCAGGCAGCAGAACCAATCTCGTTCTAAAACTAGGGGTTTACTGATCGAACTTCTCGAGTTCAGAGGTCCTTTCTGTTCTTTCCATACTTTATTGCTGTCTGTGGAACAGTTCTGTTACTTTGAAACTGGAAACCTCAGGTGTCCCATGATGCAATGCATTACTTCGTCTAAAGCAATTTTTTGTATTTTTATATATATATATTTTTATCTATTTATTACGTAAGTTATTTTTTCTTTTTATATATATATGATCCATTTTTCTGTTTCTTGTTATATAGTTACTACATCCAAACGAACGTATACATATAAATATCCTTGGAAGCATGGAAATGTCAAGTCAGTGTATTATATATATGTATGTAATGTGTGTGTGTGTGTGTATATATAGTATATATATATTATATATATATATATATATATATATATATATATATATATATATATATATATGTATATACTGTATATATTCCTTATGAATAGGGTTTATAAAATAATACTGTAACCAGGTCTCCTGACATTTAATGAGTAGCATATTTTGACAAAAATAAGAATATATATATATATATTTGCCTCGAAAAGGTTGCAATATTTGTCGATATATTAATATCTTCTATACGAATATATAATAATTCATATACATATAGCAGACATCAAATGAAATATATATAAAGTATATTTATATAGTTATATATAGGAATAAAAAATATATGTAAATATATATATATATATATATATTATATGTAAATGTGAGTTCATATTATATAGGCCAATATTGATATGTATATAATATGACGTTATATGTGTGGGTATACTTATAGCTGACCATGTATATATATATAAATAGTATATATATATATATATTTATATTAATTTTAATGTTCCTCCTTTAATATTATCTTTCTTCTATTATACTTTATATATCTCCTAACAATTATATATATGCAATATATATGATATTTATATATATACCTTGCAGATATATATATATCAATTTCCGTTATATATATATATATAGGTCCCAGTGCTGGCCTTTGGCTTATATCCAAAATAGTGATTATATATATTATATATATATATATATATATATATATATATATATATATATATATATGTATGTATGTATGTAATATGTATGTATGTATGTATGTATGTATGTATATGTATGTATATATATGTATATATAAATATATTTCAGAAAATATGGTTGCTACAATTTTAAAGGACACATATATGCATTTCATAGCTTCAATGCTTTAAGATGTGAAAAGAATTTATGGAGTCAGATGGAACTAGGTCGAGAGACTCGAGGTAAAATCTTTGTGTTCAACAAATAGTTTGATTCTCAGCAATATTGCCAGTCAGGTGATCTCCGAAGTGTTATGTATATTCGTGAGTACGTGCGTTAATTTGATCTAGATTACGCAAAATCTGCCCTAAAAGTGAGTTTGATCGTTCATTAACGTGATAGAACTGCAGTTGTCTAGACGTAGCCTTGGAGAGGATCCAGACTTTTGAATCGGCAGATAAGGTAGACTTTGAAATCTCTGTTTTTATGGGAGAAAAATTGAACTTTGTGATTTTTACTATGATTTTCTAATCATTATGAACTTTTTGAACTGGTGTGGGAGATTTAATATGAATATTCATACCTCTTTCATATTATTATTTTGTCATGTTACGTTTTGCCATATCTTGGCTATGCATTTTACACTTTCCATTATTGTGTTTTGCATTTCATATATTTTTTGGGAGTTTTTATCATGTTTAATTCTTCCGACAGATGTGTGACAGATGTCGGTGGATATAGTGTGGACTGGTTCGAATAACATGTGGTAGACTGCTTTTGACATGACTAGTTATTGATTTGGGGAGTATGTGTGAGTTTGATATTTTCAGGCTATTAGCCCTAGTGAGACTTCTTTAATCAGAAGTGTTTTACAGTTCAGAGTTTAGTTATCTAACTCGATAATTCATTTATTATGCATTTTAATCTTTGCTTTGTTTTATTCATTTCTTGTTGGGTTATTTGAATAATAACCTATTTTTGTAGAAACTATTGTGCTTTCTTTAAATGGTCCATTTAATTGATTTGGTGAGAATGAGTGCGATTCAGGGTGGGTGAACTTCGGAAACGATGAGAGAGAGAGAGAGAGAGGCGATACATGGGTGAGAGAGGAGAGAGAGAGAGAGAGAGAGAGAGAGAGAGAGAAAGAGGAGAAAAATAGATGTAAGTGTTGTCGTGAGCGAACGTTTCATACGCCTCCGTTTCCTGAATAAATGGTGGCAGCGGTGTCTGAATTTAATGGTGGCCTGGTTCTGAATGAAATGGTGGCAGCGGGTGTCTTTTGATTTTAAATGGTGGCAGCATGATTTTAATGTCTTTAATGATGGCGAAAGAGGGAGATTGCTAATAGACTAATTGGTAACGTTGATGCCCAAGGCATAGGCGACTTCACCTAAGAGCTAAGGCGACGGTCAGTGTTGAATGACTGAGTAGGTCGTGATTACGTGAAATGGGAACCTTTCCTTTTTTTTTCCGTTTCTATTCGAGTACTGGGAGTGGGGAGTTGTGAAATAGATCTGGATGATCTCTAGAGCAATTTTGGGGTTAACAAAATACCCAAACAAGTGTGAATAGTGGCGATTGTGAGTTAATTACGCAAAGTGATTATTCAACAATAATCGCGGCTGGGTGTCTTTTTGCTGAGCCGCTGGTGGGTGACGTCACAGGTTAGCAAGTTGAGAGATAGGTACTTCGTTTTCTGTTTCAAAATTGGCAAGTACCCCATTCTCGTAAGTTGCGCAGAACGCCCGTTTCCATTCTTTTTTAGAGGTAACTTGTGCCTTTCTCTATGTTTCTTTTGGTTTTCTTTTTATGTTGTTACGCTCAGGGCGTGTGATTACTCACAAAATGCCGGACGATGCAGCAAGCACATCCCAATCAATTGTGGTGCATAAAGTGACGAACATTTGTGGGGAATTACAAATTTTAAAGGGTTAGTTGATGGAAAGCCAACCCAAAATATAGAAACTTTCATTGAGTCAGTGAACAATTATCTGAATTCCAAGAAAATTACGAATGCGCTGAAGCTTTAACAGAGGCTAAATCATTTCTGGATTTAGATAAAGGAGATATTAAACGAGCACGCAGTTTCGGGTTCAGAAGGTGCAAAACTTGGAATGAACTGCAGAAATTTCTACTTAGCTACTTATATGGAGTTCAACGTGAATGCGCAGTTCGGAATTTGCGAGTTTCTCAAAATAAAGAAGGGCAATGATTCACTAGTCACATACAGTGCGAATTTATTTGATGCAGTAGTTGAGTTAAAGAAATCTATAACAGGTTCTCCATGGGTAACTGGAAATAATATCTCCTTAGATAATTTTGAAAGATTGTTACACTTTGCTTGCCTTTTAACGTCAGTCCCAGATGTAATTGTAGATAGTTTTGATAAGAGAATTGATCAGGATACAGACGAATCCTTTTGTTTGCACAGATTAACAAAAATCTAGCAAAATGCCCGACACTGACAGTAGTTTTGTACAGGGAGGTGCAAAGATGTCAGCTGCGGTTTCCAAACCACAGAATAATGATAGTCGCCGCATTCGGGAAATGATGCAACAGCGAAGACATGTGCACGAGTAGAATCGAAGAAAATTCCAGAGAGATCAGTCACAACGATACGTTGTTTTAATTGTGATAAAATAGGCCATAGTAAATCAAATTGCAGAGTGAGATATTGTTCAGTTTGCAAATCTTCAGATCATGGATGGAGATTTTGCCCAGCCACAAAGAAGTAGAGATTATTCAGGGAAGTCCCGGGAGGTTTTTCTAGATATGACAGGAGAATTCCACATGATGCAAGTTCTAGATACACAAAGGAACAGCAGAATTTTTCACAAGATAAGTTCGAAAACGGACACAGGATAATGACTAATCAGGTCGCAGAGTCACTAGAACCCAGGCCGATTGTACGTGGATTCTCTAATGGCAATGAAATTCATATTTTCATTGATTCTGGTAGCTCAGTTAACTTAGTAAATGCTGACCTTTTCCTCGAGGTTCAGAGTGCAAATTAGTCCTTCTAGTGAGACAGTGTGATGCCTGGCGAAACTGAATATTTAGGTTCGTCATTTCTTACACGCTTTGTATCGGTGGAAAGACAATAAATAGAGACATTTTTGGTCATAGAAGGATTAGCCTTAGGTGAAATGGTTTTGCTAGGACACCCTTCTTGTATGCGACATAACATCAACATTCTTATGAGTTCGGGGATTACAATAGGTGAGTCGGGTTGTTTTGTTCCATATATGGGACAGGAAAACTTGTGAGAAAACCTAAAGACACAGTCGGAGACATATGTAACATTCATTAAGTGAAGATATTCATAAGAGATCTTTCAAAGGATTTTTGTTGAAGATATTGAATTGCAACCACGGTTCATTAGTTAAAGTGTCGCTGAAAGAGAAGAATTTCCTTCTCTTCTCATGCGTTGTTGAGGGAAACTGAGAGAAATTCAAAGACGTTATGGGTACGGGTGTCAGTGAATGAAATTTCAGTCGCAGGCGTGACTTCAGTAGAATTAGTTAGCTATCAAGACTCAGTGAAAAATATCACAGCGGGTACTTATGTAATTGATTTTGAAGAGTTTAAAGAAGAGCATAAATTAGTGAGTTTTGTGGAGACGGAATATGTTTCCTAACGAGGGGCAACAGTTCCGAAGTCAGGTTCTACATGAACATTTGGCTAAAGTTGATTATCCTGAATATTCAGATAAAGTAGAGAAAGTGTTGAAAGAATATCTCAGATATCATTGCTTTGAAGGAGATAAATTAGAGTTACAGATGTTTTAGGAACATTCAATCCGCCTAGAAAGGGTACAAATCCCATATATATTCCAGCATATCGAATTCCTTTTAAGATCCAGAGAAGAAGTAGAAAAAGAAGTTGAAGTGAGTCGGAAGGCATTATTAGACCGTCCAATTCTCCGTTTAATTTTCCTTTGCTTGCAGTTCTAAGAAAGACGGTAGTATCAGAGTTGTGTAGATTTTCGAAATTGAATGAAAAAACATGCCAGATAGATATCCGGTAGCTTGTTTGCCTGATTTGTTTGTTGAGATCGGTGGAGAATATATATTCATCTATAGATCTTATGCAAGGTTTACAGGTTCCCCTTTGTGAGAGTAGCCGTAAATATACAGCATTTTCGGTACCAAAGGACATTACGAGTTTAATATTAGGATGCCTTTTGGATTACAAGGGTCCCCAATAACATTTACTAGACTGGTTAACAGTACTTCTGTGGCTTGTTAGGAAAGTCAGTGTTTGTGTACATGGATGACATTCTCATATGCACAGATACAGTTGAAGAACATCTAAAAGGTGTTAAAAGAAGTCCTTAAGCGATTACGGTTCGCTGGAGTTAAAGGTCAAATTGGCCAAATGAGTTTCTGAAGAGAAAAATTGTCTATTTAGGACATGTTATCTCTAAAGAGGGAGTTAGAGTGAATGATGAGAAAGTTAAAGCCATTGTGAATTTTCAGTTCCCAAACCAGAAACAGATTCGTTCGTTCCTAGGTATGTCGGGTTTCTTTCGCCGTTTGTGCGGAATTTTTCTACAATAGTCTCCATTGACAGATTTGTTACGAAGACGTTAAGTTTGTTTGGGTGATAGTCAACAATTAGCTTTTGAGAAGCTTAAGAACGCTGGGAACCCACCAGTTTGAAGTTTCAGATTTTAGTCAACCAAATTCACCTTAGTGACTGACGCGAGTCAGGAAGGTATAGGTGCGTGTTTGATGGTGGGGGAAATTACACTCCAATTGCTTTTATAGTAGAAAGTTCAAAACGTGTGGTAGTAACGAAAGGCTGATGTCAGTTGTGGACAAGGTGAGGCTTTTCGCAGTCGTCTCTAAATTGTTCATTTTAAGATGTTGTTGTTGGGAATAAAGCTGAGATTTTTACAGATCATCAACCGTTGTTAGAGCTTTAATTTTTCAAATTTGTCGCCCAAGAGAGCACGTTGGTTCTAACATTGAGAGATTTTGATGCAAACCTCAAATACATTGAAGGTAAGTATAATGTAGTTGCAGATGCATTGGTAGATATTTTCGGTCGAGGATGAGGGGAAATACACACCGAATCCCTGTGTGGAAGAGAGTAAATGTTGGTGTCTAATGTCTCTGATATTAGTAGTTCTGAGAGATCATGTAGAGGGGACATACACGTTCCTACAGTGCATACTTCGGGGAGAAATAGGAGGTCAGTCTCAGGAGAGATTGTTATTCGTGGATAGTGAGAGTAACGCAGTGTGTTATATTACAGGTGAAATGTCACTTGGGGACATAGGCTTGCTGGAACAAAAGCAAGATGAAGATAAATTGTTGTCAGATGCTAAGGCATTTCTTAAGGGAGTTTCACTGAAGAAAATTTATAAGTTGCCTTTTTCTGGTCTAGAGTTGGAGAATAATTTATTGGTGAGAAGAAGTTAAGTATAATCCTATGAAGTATTTCGAAGCATGGGTGAGATTACACAAATCATCACAGAGAGTCTAGTACCACAAGTTCTAAGACACTGTAATTCAAATTTGGTTCTCTCATTTGGGTGTAGACAAGACGTATGAAAACGTCAGGTCAAAGTTCTTTTGGAAAATATGTTTCCGCAGTAGAAGCCTTTGTGAAGAAGTGCGCTATTTGCAATGCCAATAAGCCAGCGGCGACAGTGTCGTGTCGTTTGGGTTCATATCCCATACCACATAGGCCGTTTCAGAGTGCATATGGATATTCTAGGTAACTTCTCAGAGTCCGCTATGGTTATAGACATTTATTAGTAGTTGTTGATGAGTTGACTCGCTTTTTCCAGATTTTCCACTGAAATACAAATCAGCTGAGTGGAAGTTGCCTGGCGTTTTTTAGGGATAATTTGTCGATATGGTGTTCTAGATGTCTGATCAGACAATGGTAGGGAGTTTATTAATAAGACTTTAGACGGTCTTGCTAATTTGTTGGGATAAGAAAGTATCTATAATCCCGTATAGACCTGAAGCGATGGGTTGTGGAGAGGGCGAATTTCAAAGTAATCGAAGCTTTATGCATGACGGTGGGAGGTTCCGATACATTGGGACAGATCTTTGGATGAAGTGCGATATAGTATCAATGCTATGATGAATGACACAATTAGATATCTCCAGCAGAAGCTTTGTATGGATACAAGTTGAAAGGACCTTTTGATTTGTTACCAGAGTGTGTTCAGGTGATGTTACGGTCCCTTTATTGTCTAAATACAGCGAGAGAAAGATTTGCACGTATCAGTAAAGAACTTGAACTTAGTTCGCGTGCAATGGTAGAGAAAAGTAACGCGAAATCGAGGGGAGTAAGCTTTCGATGGGTGATAGAGTGTTTGTTAAAAGTGAATGTTCGGAATGATCTGAATTATAAATTAAGTCCGAAGTTCCAGACCTTTTGAGATTGTAAGAGATCAAGAGGAATAGATTTGTAGTTAAAGATGTAAACACTGGGTGACGAATTGACCCATATTTCGAAGTTAAAAGAAAGTTGGGATGTAATGGAACGTTTGTCGGAATATAGTTAGAGGGATAAAATGGGTTGATATTTGTATATATATGATATTTTTTTTTTTTTGTCTCTTGTTCATTTTAGATATTAGTGATAGTTCTTAGTCAGTTTGTTTCACATGATTTTAGCACCACAGACGGTGGTGCTAATTTCTACTGGATTTCGCCCGTGTGTTAAGTGTGGAATGTTATTGTGTTCAGCCAGGAAGGAATTGTGATTCCAATCATCTGACCAAATGGGACGTTAGGCGAACAGAGAGTAAAAGTTTTTTTTTAACGAGTACTTGGTATATCGGACCGAATAAGTCTGATCTTTTTTGTTCAAACGTTGGGTGGATTCGTATTTCCAGGTGTTTAGATTTTTTCAGAGTTTCTTTTTTTAGGCGGAAATTAAGCGATTGAACTGTGTTGTTTAGTAATGGCAGAGGTTGAAAAAGAACTATCAGCCAGGGAAACGATAAATCATTTGCAAGAAAGTAATTGCTATTGAAAATTTGTTGAAACAGTTAGTCAATGTTTGAACGAGTTTGCTAACCGAAGGTTTAGAAGATTTCATGTCTTTTACGATCCAACATACCTTTTAGTGTTTGGAAAGAATTTTTTTAGGAGTAGAAGTTGCAAACCCAAATAAAGGCAATTGTTGCTTGATGGTCAGTTGATGTGTTATTCCTGAGATACAAACTTAAGGAATTCCTGCTTAGTTCACGAAAGTGTTGTTTTCGGGGAAAGTGTTGTATTTTGCATTAGTGACTGTTTGATTTTGGTTCAGTAACATGAAACCTTTTTGTTATTAGACCTTTTTCGAGTGTTTTGGGAGACTCAGTAGTGACATGGGATAGAGTAGAGACCATGTTCATTTGGGAGATCGATGTCTCAAAGGTTCAGGAGTTGATTGTAAGACGAGGTTGTACTTTAGTTAGAGAAGTGTGTGTGTGTGACAGTAGTATTTTCCAGTTGCGAGTTGTGTCTGGGTGGTTGTGAGTTATCATTAGTTCATAGACAGACTCCGACAGAATGTGACTTTAGACAGTTCCCTGTAGATTACCACATTGAGTCCACCCAGTACTCTTCCTGCTGTGTTTTTACAAGGGTAGCGCAGTTACGTTGATGTGCCAGAGCAACAAGTCGATGACATTCGTTCATCAGAGTCCAAACAGTTCGATTCATCCTGCAGAATCCTTCACGGAATTTCTCGTACTTAGCGTGCTGTATTCAACAGTTCCAGAAGATAATTATAAATCATACGATAACGAGCATTTGCAGTGGAACGGCAACCATGCAAAGGTGCCAATGACGGTTCCACCGTTGGAAGACATTGACGATTCCGTGATGTTCGAGTATCAGAATATATTATACCGACAATTTTAATTGTCTTAATAGCTATTTTACTGATAATCTTGCTGTGGGAGGTAGTAAAAGTTTATTCGTGTTGTAAGATTGTTATGTAAAGGCTCTAAGAACTCAACCCCAGTGACTTTGAAGTGCGTCATGAGCAGTCTTTAAAAAGCTGCAGCAGTAGACATTGCTGATTGAGCATAGCTCTATTCTGTTATGTTTATACATATGCTTTTGTTTTAGTTTGCCCGTTAAGGAGAGCGAGACTAGCTCTTATGTGGTGGCTGAGCTCTATTTCAGAAAATGGCTGCTACAATTTTCAGGACACATATATGCATTTCATAGCTTCAATGCTTTAAGATGTGATGAAAGAATTTATGAGTCAGATGAAACTAGGTCGAGAGACTCGAGGTAAAATCTTTGTGTTCAACAAATAGTTTTGATTCCCTCAGCAATGTTGCCAGTCAGGTGATCTCAAGTGTTATGTATATTCGTGATGCGTGCGTTAATTTGATCTAGATTACGCCAAAATCTGCCCTAAAAGTGAGTTTTGATCGTTCATTAACGTGATAGAACTGCAGTTGTCTAGACGTAGCTTTGGAGAGGATCCAGGCTTTGAATCGGCAGATAAGGTAGAGTTTGAAATTTCTGTTTTTATGGGAGGAAATTGAACTTTGTGATTTTTACTATGATTTTCTAATCATTATGAACTTTTGAACTGGTGTGAGATTTAATATATGAATATTCATACCTCTTCATATATTATTTTGTCATGTTACGTTTGCCATATCTTGGCTATGCATTTTACACTTTCCATTATTGTGTTTGCATTTCTTTATATTTTTGGGAGTTTTTATCATGTTTGATTCTTCCGACAGATGTCTGTGGACAGATGTCGGGATAGTGTGGACTGTTCGAATAACATGTGGTAGACTGGTTTTGACATGATTAATTATTGATTTGGGAGTATGTGGAGTTTGATATTTTCAGGCTATTAGCCATAGTGAGACTTCTTTAATCAGAAGTGTTTGCAGTTCAGAGTTTAGTTATCTAACTCGATATTTCATTTATTTTAATCTTTGCTTCTTTTATTCATTTCATTTTAATAAACCTATTTTGTAGAAACTATTGCGTTTCTTTATGGTCCATTTAGTTGATTTGTTGTGCAGTTCATTTTGAATAATAACCTATTTTCTTGAGAAACTATTGCGTTTCTTAAATGGTCCATTTAATTGAGAGAGAGATGAGAGAGGTGATACACGGTGAGAAAGATGAGAGAGAGAGAGAGAGGCGAGAGACGGAGAGAGAGAGAAAAATAGATGAGAGAGAGAGAGAGAGAGCGAACGTTCATACGAGAGAGGAGAAAATAGATCGTTGGAGCATTGCGTTACACTTTTCAGGAGCCTAACAAACAGACCTGTTTCATGGAAGAAAGAAATCGTAGAGTTAATGAAAATTACACCAATTTTGTTGGGAGTCTCGCCAAAAAATAGAACTTACTATACTGTCCTGAGATATTACAACAATTATTATATAAACTTATGGAATTATTCATAACTATATATATATATATGGCATCATCTATCTTTGGGTCAAACAATCTTGTTCCACCACCACTAAAGATGATGGTGTATGGTTGCTGGCCTAGGAAAATATGAACTGCTTCATAGGCTTTGATATTATATATATCCAGCTAGATATATCCTATATAGTGGATGATACTTTGCTGATTGATCTATAGCTACTTAACTATTCTAGGTATATATATTACTCGTCCATATAATTTGAAACATCTAATGAAAGTTTCAACAAATGCCAATCAGTCAGGTATTTGCCGTAATGACTGGAAATATCATTTTTCACGCCAGTGCATAGTCATATATCTATAACAGTAAACAAAAACAGTGAGTCACCAACCAGTTCTAGGTCTCTTAGTACCAGTCCCTTTACTAGATAAATGTATTTCGATGTGGAGTACTAGCCCTGGGGATCAAATGTTTATCTCTTTTAGATGATGACTGGTTCATGGTGTTGGATTGACTGTTTCCTAATACTGTAATATATATATATATACGGATGGTCTCTTGTTGTCAGTTTTCATATATGTATTTCATACATATATATATTCACAATATGGAAGTCCCTGAACAGCTGCAACAATATATATGTAAATGTGCCTCGCTGTCGAACATCTCTTAGTTATACACACACACATTCACTCACACTGTTGGACTGTATATATATCCATAGGATGTCGTGCAGTGGATATTTCAAGTTCAAGCGATATATATATATACTACCCTAATACTATTATTTATATTTTACTGCATTACTTATCTACACATTAATTTACACACACTTTTAACACAGTGAGATCTCTCATTATGTATTTCCCTTTACCTCCTCTTATTTCTTCCTCATGAACATATATTCTTGGAAACTTGATATTTCAAGTCAATATATATATATATATTTCCATATGAATAGGTTTCCTCTATAGTTAATAATATATAATAATAATAATAATAATAATATATATAAATAATAATAATAATAATAGTTATAATAATACATATAGCTATCTATCACAGACAAAATGATTTCCATTGGATATTTGCCCATACCACTTTGCCCTCACCTATAATATCAGACCTATATATTATATAGATATCATATACCAATCACTATAAAATATATGTATTATTTAAGTATGTATATATGAATTTTATACACATGATTGACAAAACCAAGTAACATATTTCACTAACAATAACTGACACGGAAAACTGCAATTAAAAATCATGTTGTCAAAGTGGGAAAAATTTTTTAGTTCCCACTAATTTCCTTTTGTAATATCGACGAAGTACCAGAACTCGAGGCCTACAGTGCTTGGAATTTTAACATTTCGACGGACAATGAAAGTGAGGGAGTTTTCTCCCCGCCCCTCTATCCCTCCAGGCATTAGCTGAAATTCGCGGCCAGGTAGGCAACTCGGTGAATATGTTGGAAATGGGTCCCGTAACTGAATTTTTTATGAAGGCAGGCTTGTGATGATTGATCATGTATGGCTCGGGCGGACTTTTCCGGCGGGTTACAGTTTGGGATGTGGGTTGTTATCCTGTCAAATGAAGAAAATACCTCAGTTCGAGGGGGATTTTGTCTATGATTGGCAATGGGTTTTATACACACACACAGGCCATGAGGCTATACACCCACATCACTCATTTATCCTATATGCATACAGATGTGTATGTATACACGAGCTCCTGGACGAACATATATCAACAAGATACCAAAGTTAAAAATTATGAAAATAGGCCATTTCCTCCAGTCCATTTTCAAAAAGGATGTTTTAGCTTAACTGGTACAATAACTATATATGTGATTTTTAAAATGTAAATTTCTTATTATAATTTACCACTTTCAGTTATTCTGTAAAGAAAACTATTATTTGCTTTGTATGTCTGTCCGCACTTTTTCTGTCCGGAGTCAGATATTAATAAAGAATACTCAAGGCTAGAAGGCTGCAATTCATTGGTATGTTGATCATCCATCCTACAATCATCAAACGTGCAAAATTAAAGCCCACTATCCTGAAAATTTTATCCCTGGTTTAACCATACTGTGCAATAATAACTGGCAACGACATAAGCCTGCCAACACCGGGTGTGGTTAAAGATTCATGACAAGCATCACAGATATGAAATTCAGAGAACACCGATAGGAGAGGAGGATTTCATTTGCCATTACAGGTCATACAGAAAACCTGGGCATGAAGAAACTTCTTGCATTTTACCTGTTCCTTCTAGCATCATTTCTGTTGCAAAACACATATTGATAGTAAATCGATCTGAGTGAGTGTTGAGTGAATAAGACAAGCTTCATCACAAAACCTCGTTGGGAAGAAATAAAGCCCCTTTGCCAGCAATATGCTGTCCGCGATTCGATTTCTCCTCTGAAATGAAACAAAGCGAATTTATTTCACAGCATGATAGAATTCATTCTCGCTATAATGGTTCAGGTTCAATAATAAATCTAGATCCTGTTGCTAAGAATCCAGTTGGTCCCCAGCAATGTAAAATAAGTCTAATCTGAAATTAGCCAGCCTGGGAAAGAGGCATTTCCAGCACATATTATCTCAAATATTTTAACATATAATAACAAGCTCCACCGTAATTCCATGATATCCACGTATTTTCAATAATTTTAAACAACCTGAGTTCGAAATGGAACTGTATTTTATAAATTAATAAACACAGTACATGCAAACATACTAACATTTAAATGAAAATGCCGAATGCCTACCAGACGTGTGGCAGAGTATTTGACTGAAAGATGAAGCAGTTCCATGCATTTATCTTTCCAAAAGACAAAAAATATTTTCTCTAAATGGAAATTAATAGCTCTGTCGTTTAGATCAAAAGCAAAATATATTATAAATATGGATATTTTTTTTGCAAGTGTACATGAATACGGGGTTGTACTAATGCATATTGTAAAGTCCGATATATGCGTACGTTTGCATGCGGTTCGTGTTAATGTGTCTGGGCTTGTTTACACACTTCAAAATTCAAAACAAATAAACAGACACATAACTAAATATATATATATATATATATATATATATATATATAGCTATATAGATGATATATATTAGATTAAAGCATACCAAATATATATACAAGATTGAAGCCATATTTTTTTATAAATATATAAGATCGTGAGTAGAAAGTTCATTTTTTCGACATCACCGTGTCACTTGTTCATTTTCAGCGTATCATCCATTTAAAAGAAATTACTGGAACGGAAAACAAGGTTAAATTTACGTTCAGGTATTTGAAAAAACCAACTCCCTTCAAAAGAAATGCAGTTGTTTGCATTTTTTAAATGTTAACTGGATACAATGGTATTGTCTACATAAAAGCCTGAATGAGAACAAATATCTCTTTCATTGCCAGCATACAGTCGGTGATAGAACCACAAATGTTTCAGAGGACCTGGAATGTCGGAAAGCAAACCAAAATTAACCCAACAAAGTGTAAGTCCAGGGCCCTCGAAAATGAAATTGACCTGATTTTAGGAAACTGGTCTCTTTAGCTGGCATGAACGATTTTGGCGTTTCTGGAAATAGGAATAAATTTGGCCCCTTTATAAGCCAGTTTTGAAAATTGGGCTCCACTAAGAGCATTGCAATAATAAGATAATTCAAATTCAAATTTATTTATGGAAGAACTGTTATTCATTAAGGTAAAACCAAATGATATTCATCGAAAATAGAGAAAATTCATGATTTGGGTGGAGGTATGTTGGCCAGAAAGTTGAATTGCCTTTCTCTTCCAGGATTTTCTACTTGAAGGGCATCAGCAAGTCACCCTTGAATGACCAGGGTCTCTGATGTCAAAATTAACCTGGCAGAGAGGCCCACTTTATGTATAAAAAATAAAATGTAGGGGTTTTCTGAAACAACACGTGCCCCTTTGAGTTATATGTGCATGCACACAGCACACACACACACATACATACACACATGAAGAAGACGGCGGAAGATTGAAACACAGTCAGAAAAAAAATGTAACATGATATGGGCGACCAGTTTCGACACAGAGACTTTTAAAATGGACTGGAACATAGAAGAAATTTGATCGACTGAAAAATCTAAGAACATAAAAATAAAGTACATACGCTGGGTGCATCACTAACAGCTCTTAGAACTTTACAAAGTATTTAAAAAATAAGACATACGTACCGCTAGTTGTACTGACAGCTTTACTAGAACATACAAACATTAAAAAATAAGACATACGTACCCTAATAGGCTACTAGGAACATAAACATTTAAAAAGATAAGACATACGTACCACTGCTTGTATCCCTAACGCCTCTAGTGGAACATACAAATATTAAAATAAAAAGACATACCGCTGGTTGTATCCTCTTTGACAGACATTCTGTAGAGTGCAGACCTTGTTCTAATGAAATGGTCGACAGTGCCGATAGCTTTTGTGTTTATTGGTTCTCAAACACAGTATGTACTTTAGTGAGTTTAGTGATTTCAGTACAGTGCGGCCAACTCTCACCATGTTGTCGCAGGTAAATTTCTATTTCATCATTGGTTGCTATATTGGAGTCGGTAGGCAACAGAGTTCGACTGGGTGTCGGGTGCGACATCGCTAGCACGTCATAGGACTGGCATCTTAATAACTGGCCATTGTGTTTATCTAGCTTCACACACACAAACACACACACACACATATATATATATATACATACTGTATATGTATATATGTATATATATGTGTGTATGTATGGGTATCTGTATATAGTAACGGCTTATGTCATCGTTCGCATTAATTGTATATATTCAAATGCACTTGCAATGTATATGCATGCGCGTAGAAGCAAAACCAGTTGCACTCAGCTTGGCGCTCGGGTAGGCACTGAAAAGAAATTCTAGTCTACGGCGCAGGTTTGTTCTTCTTTTTAAAAACTTTTGGCTTAAACACTAATTTTACCATAGCATAATTTTACCCGTTATTCGTGTTATTGTTTCGTCAATTGATTTTTTATCAAAAGGATTGAAGAAACTATTTCTTCCTTCAAAAACCACCAAAACTGCAGAACTAATCAATAGCTTGGATGCCTTGGGATTTCTGTGATTTTACCTTGTCCAAAACTTTGTATATAATATAAAATACGTGGCAATTCAATTAAAAAAATAAAATTTGGTACACCAAAACCTTAGTAGGGCAATTTTAAAGCCCTAAAAGTCTTATACTTTGGGGATTTAGGAAGGGGCAGGTGGACAATTCCCTTTATGCAGAAGAACAATGAAATAGTTTTTTATATTTTGCTGCAAAGTAGCATTGGACGATTGCTAAAAAACGGAAAATTTCTTTTATAATGATTATCAACTTCACACCAGCTTGTGCAGATTTGTCGGAATGGTTAAATTGATGACAAGAGATATAACATGGAATTTTGATGTAATTAATAAAACTATATCGGAAATATGCCATATTTTTAGTATGCAGATCTGCTGTTGTTGAGTGATACACACGTGTAAAGAGAGCAATACTAAGTCTTCCCTGAGGAAGCAGAATGCTGACATCCATAATATGTAGAGGGAAGTTACGGACTTCATCGAGCCGAGCTGCCGCTGTCAACCGTGTAACGCAAACACGCGTTCAGCATATTAATTCGTTTGAAGGCTTTAGAACTTACTGTAGAGGTCCATAGACTACAGAGGGCACTCCTTTAGCTTTAGATTTTTTAAGTTTTACAGTCACCTTTTGTAGCAGAAGCATTTTTCTGTATATTGCAATTTTTCTGGTAGGGTAAAATCAGTAAACCTATATTCCACTTTAGATTTATCTTCCAGGAAAAGGAAATGTCTCAGGGCAAAGTATATCGCTTTTGATTTCACTCACCTTGGATTACTATTAGCAAATTGGAGTTCACAAAGTCAAGCCTGGAGAAGCCATAGGTATCTTATTCCTATATGTATTTAGTTTAACAGGAGAAATTAACAACAAGATGCATTACACAGAACAAAGTGCAATAATGCGTGGCGTAGAATTTCTTCCATGCAATCAAATTTCTGTACAGAGTATAATGCTGTATGAAACTCTCAGCAAGGGCCCACAAACCTCAGCCGAGTGCCCATGAAAACTTTCAGCCACAGCCCTGTGTTGGCCTGTGTTCTTGGCACCCAAAGCGGTGCCAGACGCACGATCATGGCTATTCTTAACCTTAGCTAAAATAAAGATTACTGAGGCCAGAGGGCTGCAATTTGGTTATGTTTGATGATTGGAGGTGGATGATCAACATACCAATTTGCAGCCCCTCTAGCCTCAGTAGTTTTTAAGATCTGAAAAACTAAAAACCAAAGACAAATGCTGAGTTTTGCCGACAGTTTACTAGTAACAAAATATCTGTAAATATTGTTACGCTTGCTGTAATAGAAAAGAGCGACTCAAACATTTCAGTTGATATTTTCTAAACACAGTCTAAAAAATCAGGTTTTAGCCGCAAGGGGATGTACTGTACCTCAGCCTTTGCTAAATTCTGCACTGTTGGCAATTAGCTTGTATCAAAATGATTTTTGTAATATTTTGAAAATTCTGGTCTATAACGCGAATTAAGCAATCAGTAGGATAAAACAAACTGGAGATAATTTGAAACCTAATTTCAGCTAATTTACAGCATGAAAATGTTTAACAAGTTCATTCCTTTATTTTATGCTCCTGGTATCGAGCTAATTTGAGTAACCTACAAATTCATAATTTTTTGAAGTGCTTTGTCAGGTTTTTCAAACGTCACCAAATCTCCTCAGGTGTAATTGCTAATGTTTATAAACTTTGCAACATAAGATCTTCTTACAGGGTCAATATTTATCATTATTTAAATTATATTAAAACTAATAATATTAACTTGCTCATTTTTTTATAAAGGATTGCAACTCATTTCTCAAAAATATATCATTTATTATATGTTATTATGCTAGTAATATTAACTTGCTTAACCTTCATTATAAAATTGTAGTTCAGCTTCTCAAAATGGTAACCATTGGTTTAATGTTAATTTTAATGTAGTTTATATGTTACTGAGTTACCATCCGGGAATTACAGCACAACAATAAAATTCTCCAAAACCAACGATAATTAGAGAGAGAGAGAGAGAGAAACATTCACCATACGCATAATAATCCCACGAGATTACAGGACATCCCAGAGTTGCTGAGCATTCATATGCACGCCTGAGATGCACAAGCACTGGCTGGAGCCAAACATCGCAAACTCTTGCAGCAGACGCGGATACCGACTCGAGCCTTCCGTAAGCCGCAGCTAAGCTGAACGTATGTTTCTTGTTTAATGTGCGATTGATGAGGAGTGAATATGTCCCCCCTACATCTTTTGCTTGTCATCCGATCGTTCTGGTTACTTTTTGTACCCTCACTAGGGAAGTTGTACAGAGGTTGTGTACAAGCTACGTACTGACTCGTTCTCTTCTGCTTTCTCTGAGTTTGCAGCCAGATTCCAGCTCCCTATGATTTTCATCGACGTTTGGCGGAGTGTATGCGTTTTAAACGTCTATGTATTTAAATTTAGAAGCGATCATTAATCTAAAATATGTATTCCGTTTTTAAATGCGTTATCGCACTGATCGTTATCGAATAATCTTAGGTGCATCTTAGCCATTCGCAAACAGCTTTTAATACCCATTATTTACCGTACGGTAAGTTTATTATCTTTAGGAGCTCGTTACTTCTAACAGTTAGCTAAAGCTTAGCTTAGACACTCGACAATAAATACCATGTTAATGGCTCTATCGTTCACACGCCTCTTACGGTAATTACTTACATTTCGTAATATACTCAAAGGTATAGTTTCGAAGACTTTTACATCGGATTGTTTAACAGTCACAAATATATTTCAAAAAATGTATTGCACGTTTTCCCAATTGTTTATTTTTATATCAACAGTGGCTAAATATAAGTAACTTTTATTTGCATGCAAAGGAGGAGTAATGGCGTGACTGGCCGACACATAAGTCGATGGCTAAAGCTGTCACTAGATTGGTTTTCGCCAGTTAATAACTGTTAGTCGCCTGTCCCTTTTACCTGACCACTCCTTGGATAGGTATGTTTCTAATGTTAGTGGTAATTCATTGGTTAGCGCTTCTTCAGTGACAACCTTTCTGCAGCCTTCCTTAATTAAGTAAAAAAATCTACTATTGATCACAGCGACTCAGACTGAAAGAGTTTATACCGATGTTCTTTTTATATTATGTTCAGATTAACTGGTTCACTTCTGCGGTACACTTTCAACGCTGAAGTTTATTTACAGAATGTAATATCCCACTTAGATATATCTTCTATCAGTTTTATAGTTCGATTACACTGAAATAATCCAGTGTTTATAGTATCGTATTACGTAGGATTTACTGATGGGAAAGCACTTTCTGAGTATAAAAATATTCCGAATACATTGAATCCACATTTCCACTCCATCTCAGATTCGTCTGGAAGACGAGTTATCGAAATAGCGGAAGTTAATTATCGGAGAATTTTTTTTTAATATATAGTTTGTGCCAGCGATGATAGTAACTTACCACGGCTGTTAAGTTCCCGAATAAAGGTTGATCATTCATTTAAATTTTGTGTGATCCACCACACAGTACTCTATGACGCTTTGATGTGAGTGTATTGTGGAAAAGAATAATTCCACCAAATAAGATGTCATTGTTATTATTTCGTTATAATCATTTATCATACATGATATTATTGTTAGTAGTAGTAGCAGTAGGACGTTTTATCCCATTTTCAAAATTTAGTTCTAGAAAGGTGCCTAATTTATCCTTTATTATATTAATATATAAATGGGATTATTAGTATTGCAATGTGTTATTATTATTGTCATTATTACGAAGGGATAATATTATTATTCAACATGCGTAATATTTAAATGTTATTGTTGCAACTCCAAGAGTCAGGTACATCGCTTCTTGCCTACCTTTTCTCTTAAGGTTTTCTTGGGACTGGGCTAGACACAGTCAATGCTTGCCTCTGTTTTGACGCCAGATAATTTCTCTCCCTCTCTCTCTCTCTCTCTCTCTCTCTCTCTCTCACACACACACACACACACACACACAACTGCATAAACAATAAGCAATGATGAGGATTTTGATAAGTGCACTTCCTCACTGCTGCCACTAAAATCTAGTCTAGTCCATCTGATACATGATTCGCTGCTTAGGTCAAAAGACGGCCAATAGATTTTCAGGGTGGCCACTGGTCGCTTCTTCCCTGCGGGATTGAACCTAGGATCTCGCTGATGAGGAGGGTAGGTAACCACCAGCCACAGGGACAATAAGAGACGAATAACCACACCGAAAAAGCTCTGTGTCGAAACTTTCTCACATATCTAAGGGCAAGTGCAAACACGCGCGCCTACGCCTCACAAACACAGTATGTGATAAATGTCCTCGAAACAGTTTTCGCCCATTTGTCCAAAACGGACGGGGAATATTTGCACCTGGGTGTAGTCTCTGTCATCATTGTTGAAATGAAAGTTTCAAGTGGCATTTCACTAACCTCTCTCTCTCTCTCTCTCTCTCTCTCAAACGGAAAGGAGTGGTTTAGGAATAGGCATGGCGGATCCTCTCCTCTCTCTCTCTCTCTCTCTCTCTCTCTCTCTCTCTCTCTCTCAAACGGAAAGGAGTGGTTTAGAATAGGCATGGATGGAATTGCCCTCTCTCTCTCTCTCAAAAGGAAAGGAGTGGTTTTAGGAATAGGCATGGATAGTCCTCTAATTCTCCTCTCTCTCTCAAAGGAAGGCGTGGTTTAGAATAGCATGGATGGGAATTGTCCTCTTTCTCTCTCTCTCTCCTCTCTCTCTCTGGGAACAGGAAGGATCTGTGGAAAGGATGAGAAAGGTTGAGGAATGATCCTACCTTGTGATTTTCTCTCTCATTTTGGTGTGAAAAAGTAAAATCATAGTTGAAATACCTGAGATCAGAACCTTGAACCGGACGAGAGAGATGAATGGGAGTACCCTAAAATCCAATATGCCCTTTGTATTTCACAATGAATTCATTACCAGGTTTTGGTCGAATGCTGGAACCGCATCCAGGCTGGAGAGGAGAAAGAGAGAAGAGAGAAACAACACTATAATTATAGTTGTGAGTTCTTGCTGCTCCCATCAAAATGTATGTTATCAAAACGAGGAGGCCTCTCCACTCTACTCTTCACTCCAGTGGTGTGGAACCCATTCATAAGATATTCATAGTCTCTCTCTCTCTCTCTCTCTCTCTCTCTCTCATTTTAAAGAACTGGGGGAGGAGGAGGAATCAGAATTTGGACCTCTCTCTCTCTCATTAAAGAGCTTTGGGGAGCAGGAGGAATACGGAATTTCAGACCCCTGTCTCTCTCTCTCTCATTTAAAGAACTGGGGGGGAAAAGGAGGAATCCTCTGGAATCCCAGGAGACCGCCCCCTCTCTCTCTCTCTCATTTAAAGAACTGGGGAGGAGGAGGAGCCTGGAGTTCGGACTCTCTCTCTCTCTCTCATTTAAAGAACTGGGAGCAGGAGGAATATAGATTTCGGACCTCCCTTGCATCCCTCTCTCTCTCTCTCTCTCTCTCTCTCTCTCTCTCTCTCTGTCTCTCTCTCTCTCATTTGAGAACTGGAAAAGGAGGAATCAAATCCCCTAACCCCACCCGCCTGCTCTCTCTCTCTCTCTCTCAAACCTCTCACCCCCTCTCTCTCTCTCTCATTTTAAGAGCTGGAAAAGGAGGAATCGGGAATTTCAGGACTGGCCCCCCCTCTCTCCTCTCTCTCTCTCAGAATGAGGGCTGGAACTGGGGTGGAGTCAGGGGATGGAACCCATCAGGGACTGGGGATCGGCCGTCTTCTGTTCGGTCCCGCATTTATATTTCGCTGATGAAATTCTGGCCGGTCATAGACGTGAAACTCATTTTGCAGCAACTAAATCAATTAGATTTCGAGAAGCAGAGCAGAACTTCATAGATCGGTATCAGATCCTCCTCGTGTCTGTTCCTCATATTATGGGCCGGAATGGGTCTATTTGACACCGCTGCCGAGCCTCCGGTCTTGCCTTGAGGTGTCGGTCCGCTCGTGTGTGGTTGTATGCGTTTGTATTGTCTGTCGGTGCCTTGACTTTTACCTCGTTGCCGAATCGTTTCCTGGAAGCTGTTTCGTCGTGTGGCAGTTGGTGATGTGGCGGAGGAGGTGATTTCTCTTATATTGTTGCATTAATAATTTTTGTATTTGCACATATATGAATATATATTTATATATATATATATATATATATATATATATATATATATATATATATATAGAGAGAGAGAGAGAGAGAGAGAGAGAGAGAACTGAGAGAGATAGATAGAGAGATAGATAGACAGATAGATAGATAGACAGACAGATATATATTTAGATATATATATTGGGATATGCTTGAAGTGTACTTAGATATAAATGTATATAAATATGTATACATATATATATATATAGATAGACATTTTTACATGCTCATATATGTGTACCAAACTTATATATATATATATTATTATATATATATATATATATATATATATATATATATATATATATATATATATATATATCTTTATATATTGTTACGTGGGTCATGCAGCTGATGAGTTTTGATTATCAATAACTGTGATTTATATAGCCTTGCTTTATCTAAGACTCACATAATCGTATCAGTTAGCTGAGTTGCAAAAAAGACGGATAATTAACTTAATTAGATTCAGCCACCAGCTGAAACTAGGTTACCGAACATATTGATTTATTCTGAACACATGAATTAAACAACATCATCTCAAACAACCAGTTCAATGAAAAGAAAGAAATAAATCATGAGCTGATATCTTACAGAGCTAATTACAGCTCCAACTTCGTCCTACTTCAGACACAAAGACATTTCAACATAGGTTAGTGGATGACGTAAACAGCTGAAAAACTTATGATTAGCATATAAGCAGTTTCAAATGCAGGACTCGAGTACAGTGTTGTAATCCTTTCCAAACAAGATTATGGCCGGGTTCCAAGGCATGCCAGATTCTGGAAGAGATGTATGCAGATAACACTTCGAATTCCAGGACCTCTCACTTATCATTAATTGACTGGGTAAGGGATGTATCTTAGATCAGCGATATTACGTAACACCATGGGAGGATATTTTATGCAATCTCACCAGGCAACAATAATTGTACTTCCTAGATTTGACTTCATAAATGTGATATGGTTTTACTAGAATTTCTAGTCAGTGACTGCTTTAAGAGAGAAACTTGGAAACAGGAAATAAGGGGAGGTACAAAGTATGAAACTGGGAGTAATTGCCACCTTCAGACTTACCGTGGAGTAGATGATGCAGCGTCAATTGCATCAGAAGCCCTGGGTCCGCTGAAAGGCAATTTCGGCTGTTCCACAAGAGGGGGGAAGGACAAGGAGGAGTGTCGAGAGAGACACATGATGCTTTGTGCTCTCACTCAAGGGTAATCTCTAGACTGACGGCTGGGTCAAATGCATGGGTGCTTGCTAGAAGCTCCTCCACTTAATGGCCTGCGGTTAGCCTGAAAATGACAAAAAATACATGTGAAGGTCATAGAAAAGTGAGCAAGGTACACGCCTTAAAGGTATTTGCAAAACCTACCCTGATGAATGAGTCCCTAAACTAAACTTCAAAATCCTTCAATGACAGTTGGTGTTTTTGAAAACAGCCGGCTCTCTGGCTTGCCTCCTTAAACTGCTTTACAAAGAGAAAGCTTGGTGCTTTCTTTCTTTGTTATTGGTTATATTTCTACTAAATCAAGGACGAGAGATCAGACAGGATAAATATTTGTAAGTATGTATGTGCATATATATATATATATATATATATATATATATATATATATATATATATATATATATATATATATATTTAATGTATATAGAAAAAGAGAAAGAAAGAGAGAGAGAGAGGAGAGAGAGTACTACCCGTAACGTTTCAAAACAAAAATCACTGGCCCTTTCGCAGCTGAATCCAAGATGAGAACTTCCTATGCAAGAGGGTCACATCATAGATTTACCAAGAAAACTTATCAGCCTTTCATTGCCTTCTCATGAACAGACGATGAGCCACTCACCTCCATCTTGCATGAGCTCTCTTGCCTCCCCTAATTAATGAGGGCTCTTCTTAACAAACACCTATTCTCAATATCTAGCCAGCTTTATCTTGGTCTCCCTCACCACCTTCATCCAGTAGCTCCTGATTCACACATTTTTATGAATAATATCTTAATTTTTTTCCACACGTGCACACTTCACACACACATACATATATATATATATATATATATATATATATATATATATATATATATATATATATATATATATATATATAAATAATATATATATATATATATATATATATATATATATATATATACATATATATATATATATTATTTATATATATATATATATATATATATATATATATATATATATATATTATATGTGAAATATAAAAGTACTATGTCATTTAACTTAAATGTTGGTAAAGCTCTGTATATATTTATTTTTAATATACTATGCTCTGTAACAAGAATTCACATACACACACATGTATATATGTGTGTGTGTATTTACGTATATATTTAGATTCATATATATATATATATATATATATATATATATATATATATATATATATATATAATGTATTATTTATTATATAAAATATATTTATATATATATTACGCGCGCGTCAATTTCAGATCAGCAAGGCCTCACCGTTCATTTGGTCCTGACCAGCTGATGTGTTACTAAATGCAATATATACCTGCCACACTGAGTACCCGTTTTCGAAGTCCGGTGCATCCTGTCAGGTGTCAGAATGAGATGTCGGAAGCGAGCGTCAAATCCCCATTTGATTTTGATGTAGAGTGAATGAACGGAATTCCATGTCTTGTTCGCTAAACACAGAGATATCAAGTATCTAACATCGCTCCGTGAGACAGGAGATTAGCGACGGTATCGTAACAGAAATAAGGTTGCATGTGGAGCCCTTCCAGTCAAGGTGATAGAGCGTTACTTCCCTCAGCTTTGCTCTCTGAAGGAGAAACCATGTGGTTTTATATAAAAAAACAAACACACAGACATGCATTGCACACACACACGGACAAAAAAATTAAGTTTTGGGAAGGACAAAATAGAAATCCATAGAAACACTCTCTGCAACCCCGTCACTCCCGTCAAAGTCTGTCCCTGTCAGCAGCTCAGACATATTATGGGCGCCTCACTTTTCATTTTCGGCGATGGGAGGAGGGGGTTGGGCGGGGTTGGGGGGGTTGGGAATGGGTGAAGGGGTTTGGGAGGGAGGAGGACAGGGGAGGGTTGTTGTGGGGAGGGGAAGGTTTTAGTGGCAAAAGGCACCCTGATATGTGTCAAATGGCCATCCATTGGGAGAATCCCAAATGAGATGTCATGGCTTTTACGCAATAACTTTTTAGATCAATACATTTGCAGTAGGAATTAAGTACCGTTGCATACATTTAAAACGTACATGTGCGACACATGCGTCAAGGCTTATGTTGTACGCGAACACTAAACAATAAAGAGGAGGTCTCAATAAAAGAAAAAAATGAGACATATAAAACAATGAAAAGGTCACTATGAAATGAGCAAATTCAAACTTTAGATTTCCCCTTTTCATTCCTTTGACTTCATGAAATAACTAATCTGATCTGTCAAAAATATTTACACGACCTGAACCGAACTAATAATGCCTTTAATGAGGAGAGACTGCAGATGAAACCGAGATGATGAAACGGTATTGTAAAAATAATATAAATAAAGGTGTCTTATTTGTCCTTTGGATTGCACCCAGTGACTTGCCCTTGTTTGTAATAATAATATGTATAATAATAATAATAATAACATTTTAACGTTAGCACTGATACACCTGAAAGTCTTCGTTTATTTGACATAGTAATATATTTACTTATAATTGTGGATTTTTATTACACAATATAATAATAATAATAATAATAATAATAATAATAATAATAATAATAATAATAATAAAATCTAGTTTATCGTTTTCATATGGAAAGATTTTTTCCAGTGCTGACAGACAAGCAACAGGCACATGATTTCAAAAGTGGGACACAAGTCTTCTCTAATATTCCTGTTTCCCAGCTGCGCTATATAACGCCTTCTGGAGGCTGAAGAACAAATGGCACTGGAATGTTCGGATATATTTCTTATCAGATTTATTCTTACAACAATTCTTTCTTGTCAAATCTTACCTTCAAGGGTTAACACTAGAGGACGGGGAGGAGACCGAGTTTTCCCTTTGGAATGTTTTCTTTGACGAGTGTTGAAACTTATTCAGCTTTGTTTGCTTCTTAGTCTTTATTATTTTTTTTCAGTATTAACAAAGCATAGGAGACATGCCAGTTATATTAAAAACATGTTTTGAGAATTTACACCGTGTAATAGGCATACTAAATCATAATTACAGGAGATATTGATGATGCGGTTGAATCTAGCTGACGTTCGAAAATCAATGTGTTGGTCCAGGAATCAATTTGGACTCAACATGGTATTTTAAGAACCAGTCAGAATCCGTCTACATTTTCTTTTTTGCTGATGCCATGCCATAGGTCATCAGAAGCGTGGTGTCATGTATTGTAAAGGATGTAATCATCCGTAAAACATGAAAACACATCAAGAAGGTTGAGTTCCTCTGAAACAGAAAAGTACCATTAATTCTTCAGTTTGTAAGTTGTGTTGGGTCTGTCTCCTACTTCAGTGCATACGCCTCTAGATTTGCATGCTGTCCAGGATTCCCATTCTGTGAATAGAATGATAAAAGCTCTCTTGCAGTGTTCAGAAATTGCATTGATACTTGTATCATTATAACAAAGGGCTCTATATATTTTTTTATTTCATTCTCTTTATGCTACTATGAACTGCTAGGGAAGCCTCTGGTGATAACTTTATCAGAACGGATGATATATGATGCTAATGCAGTCCCCTTTTAACATGTTGGATATTTAAGATAGTGGTGGCCTTAATAACTATTTTATTGTTCCAATAGAAAGCAATTCATATATCACTAGATTAATTTTGTCCTCTCCATTGTCCAGGGTTCCTCAGTAGGTCATTTTTCTAAAGTTCATACCCTTTATCCAAAGGACAATGCAACCCCTTCTGACCAGCATTTGAGCAGACCAGTTAACACCATGAATGACACCTAATTATAGCATGACAACCCTCCTGATGGAGGTAATGATGATAACGGTGTTAATATAGAACTCTTATAAGCCATTAGCCTAGTGAATAAGTCATTACTCATCCGTATAGCTGGCAGGTGAAACCCTGGGACTGTGTCCTCCAAGAAGAATCTACAGTGTAAGTCCAGAAACGTCTAAATCAGAAAATGTACGATAGAACTTGTTCATCGTGAATAAATCTGTTTTATAATTTCGGTGAATTAGCGAGAAAACGCATGCTGATGAAATTAGGATGCAGGATATCAGCGACCGCCTTTATACTTGCCTTGATCGTGTAGCTGGTAAATTTGTAAACTAAGGGTGAGTCCAGACTACCATAAAACGTATCATAAACACGCGTCGGCAACTAATCGCTTGTTTAAGCACAAACAGCTTTGAAACAAGTCAACGGCCGTAAGTAGAGAACGAAACTTGGGCAGTCATATGAAGCACCAGTTTGTCGTTGACATCTTCAACTTATTTGTGATGTGTATGTGATAAGTTATCGACGTGTATTTATGACATGTTTATTGCAGTGTGGACTCACCCCAGCCAGGCGTTAACTTTTCCGTATAGTAAGTCTAGGGCTTGACTGCAAACTGTATTTACACGCTCCAGCCCATTGGCAGGCATTCATGAGTATGATGGGTTAATGGCTTTCTTTTCTTGTAAATTTGTTTGTTTCGTCTCGTCCTAGAAGCGTCATACGCTTTAAAGGTGCTTTTCTCTGCTTTCCATTTGCCAGGCTAGTTGTCTAGCAGATGCCTTCTTTGCCTCCAACATTCCTTCTTCAAAATACTGCTTTTGGTAAAATAGATGACCACCACTTTCTTGGATCCTAATAAATTTAGTATCCAATTTTGAATTAAATCTTTATCATTTACATCCCATGAATATCATGTGTTCAGCATCTTATACTAATATTTTATGTTCGTTTGCCACGCAGAAGGATTTAATAAATTGCATCGGATTCCAAATTCAAGCCAAAATATTTCCAGGCGTAAGCAAAGGGACCAGTTATAGCAGTGTCTCAGAAACCACATGTATTTTGAGCGTGGCTGGGTGTCATTTTCAATGCATTCACTTTCTCTCAGTCATTAGTTCACTTCTCCCAATTATCACTTCTTTCTCTTTCATCCGTAACCGTCAAACGCAGACAGTTTTGGCGCCGAAAATAATGCAATATGTGATACAAGCGAACTGACTCAATAATTTGTTCTGGATGATTTATTAGACAGGATTGCCCAGAGGCCCCGTTAATGCACAAACTTCTAACGACAGGAAAAATAAAAAATCAGCGAGACTTTATTTTTTCCATTCTTTGTCAGCCTGATTTTGTTTTCTCCGGCAATCTGTCACGGGCTGCAGCGCTTATGAAGAATATCCAGCGTCATTTGTTAAGCTCGGCAAAACTCGTACAACGTGTTTACGCGAGCGGAAACTCCTTCATTAAGATCTGCGGAGATAGAGAGATGAAGATATGCCTTGGATCCAGACTATAGCAGTCTTCACATTCAAAAGGTGTTTCCCCTTTTCACACTGAGATTGACATTTCTGCTCCTTCATTCTATTGATTCTTAAATTCTACAATTTTTCTTTTTGGGGATGGGGTTGAAGATTAGGGGCGCAGGGAGATATTTGCATATCTGGCGCTTGATGTTTTGCTAATTTTTTCACCTTCGATGTTTAGTCTCGTGTGTTATGCTTTTGCAATATGCGCGATTTTGCGTTTAACGATTTGCTTTTTTTCATTTCGATTTTAATCGTTTTTATACTTGCATATTTCTACCTTTTATTATTGCTCGGATAAATTTTTTTATACTTATTTATACCATTTGTTATTGCTAGCAATATTTTTTATTTGGATATTCGTATAATTTATTATTGCTAGGTTGTTTTTATATTTGCATATTTAATTCGTTTATTATTACTAGGTTAAACGTTTTTTTATTTTACATATTTATATCATTTGTTATTACTACGTTAATTTTTTTATATTTTGCATGTTTATATCATTAATTGTGCTAGGTTGATGTTTTTCTTATATTTGCATATTCATAAAATTTATTATTGCCAAGTATTATTAAAAATGTGTTTTTTTATATTTGCATATTTATAAAAATTTTATTGCCGTATAAAATTCCATTTTCGTTGTTTTTATCCGTATATGAATGTGCGTCATTGCTTAAACAATGAGAAGAAATACGCTTTCTGTTCATTTTTTTGCATTGACACACTACTGCTTTCTTTTCATGATTATCGCTCACATAAACAACATATTAATTTATTTCACATGCAAGAAACTCTAATGCTTCTCCATTCTTGTATTTTGAGTTTCCGTAAAAGAAAACTATTGAGATGGCCATGTTGTCTGTCCGTCCACATTTCGTCCACCCTCAGATCTTAAAAACTATTGGGAAGGCGGGGCTGCAAATTGGTATGTTGATCACCCATCCTCCAATCATCAAAACGCAACATAAATTGCAACCTCTAGCCTCAGTAGTTTTGATTTATTACGGTTAAAGTTAGCCATGATCGTGCGTCTGGCAACGATATAGGTGCCAACAACACAGGCCATCACTGGGCCATGGCTGATAGTTTCATGGGCCGCGGCTGAGAGTTTCATACAGCAATATACGCCGTACAGAAAACTCGACTGCGCTGAAGAAACTTCGGCGCATTTATTACTTGTATTTTGTGATATTAGTCATGCTGTTGTTATTGTTGACGTAGATATTTTCCACGTTTTATCTTCATTGTCTTTATAAATAGCTGCAGCAGCAAACCAGTCAATAACCAGATGTTCGTTTTGTCGCCATTGTTTGTTTGGCTTTTCACGTCACCAGAGAAACAATGCAGAAAGCCTGAAAAATCAGCTGACACGTAAACAAGTCTTCATAAAAGTCACGAAATCATCAAAAGGGCTAAAAATACCAGTCGGCGCTCCGCCTCTGGCTCCCTCCATACTAAGTGATTTTGCAAACATGTTATAGAGACTAATCCTGTTTTTTTTTCCTAATTGCTTGAAAAACGTGACTTCATCAATGGGAGGGTAGTGCCATCAGTGCACCTCATGCAGTGCACTCTAGGCATTACTTAATGTTCTTTGCAGCGTCCCTCCAGCCCCCAGCTGCAACCCCTTTCATTCCTTTTACTGTACCTCCTTACATATTCTCTTTCTAACTTACTTTCCACCTCTCCTAACAATTGATTGATATGCCACTGCAGTTTTCCTCCTGTTACACCTTTCAGGCCTTTTTTATATAATCCAATTTCCTTTTCAGAGCTGAATGACCAAAGTCCCAGTTCTTATAGTTCCTCATTGTACGGGTGGGTGTCGTTCTCAGCTTCAGCACTCTACTGGGCTGGCGTTGGAATCTCCGACCGGCCAATGAAGAATAAGTGGAATTTATTTCTGGTGATAGAAATTCATATCTCGGTATAATGTGGTTCCGGATTCCTCAATAGCTGTAGGTCCGTTGCTGGTAACCAATTGGTTCTTAGCCACGTCAAATAAGTCTAATCCTTCGGGCCAGCCTGGGAGAGCTGTTATTCAGCTCAGTGGTCTGGATTAAACTAAAATTATACTTAATTTTTTGGCCTCTGGCAAAATCCATATTATCTAATCTGTTTTATCTTCTTAAGAAAAAGTGGCTGCGAGCCTCTTGCACCAACTCTCGAGAAGAGGAGATTGTTGATGACGTCAGAGGTTGAAGTTATTCCTAAAAACAAAAGAGAAGGCGACGACGGCGTTTTCGCTGCAGGTGTTGGTTCTCGGGATTCCAGAAGAACCTTGGGAAATATTGGCTCTCTCAGAGAGGCTGATCTCCCTACTGGAAGGCAGAATGGGACAGATAGGAGAGGAAAATATGGGAAGGAGGGAGACTAAAGAGAATACATGCATACATACATTTATACTTACATGCATATGCATGTATGTATGTGTACAGTGCAAGAGGCGAAGAAGTATGAGAGATAGAGAATGTGAGAGAGAAAGAGAGAGAGAGAGACTAAGGGAGGTTGCATACATAAACACTTACATACATATGCATGTATGCAGTATAGCGTACAGTGAAAGAAGCGAAGGTGAAAGTTAGTATACCTGTTTTACCAGAGAAAAAAAGAATATGATCAGAGATAGATACTAAAGGAGAATGCATGCATACATATATACATAAACACACACATACACACATACATATGCATGTATGTAGGGTATGAAGTTCCTCGTTGGACGGGTCAGTTCTCGGCTAACACTCTGCTGGCCCAAGCGTTCAGTCTCCGACTGGCCATTGAAGAATTAGAACGTTTATTTCTGGTGATAGAAATTCATTTCTCGCTATAATGTGGTTCGGATTCACAATAGTTGCAGGTCCCGTTGCTAGGTAACCAGTTGGTTCTTAGCCACGTAAAATAAGTCTAATCCTTCGGGCCAGCCCTAGAGAGCTGTTAATCAGCTTAGTGGTCTAGTTAAACTAAGGTATACTTAACTTTATGTAGGTATGTGTACAGTGAGAGAAAGAATTTATGGTCAGAGAGAGAGAGAGAGAGAGAGAGAGAGAGAGAGAGAGAGAGAGAGAGAGGAGCAATACATGGCACACTTGAATAAACTGTCATCGGAAACCTTCAACTGAAATACCATCGCAAATAGATAAGAATAAACAATCGCGCGAAAACGACGATTATTTCCTTGCTTTATTAACTAATTCAGCACGCGATTATGATTTCTGTCCGGGACAGATTTCAACAACTGGAAAACAAGGAGCGGCGAGATCATTTCCCGAAGAGTAAAATCAGACGTAATAAAACTGTTATTCGAGCGCGAATTAACGCTCGTCCTGCTTTCGATTCAGTAGCGCGATTCCTTTCATAATTCATTGCTTGTGTGTGTTTGTATTAAAGATATTGCACTTACTTAACTTCACTGTAGCGATGCCAAATTAATACATAGACAAATTGTATATATTGCCATTGCGTGGACACAAGATATAATACCTCATTTTTTGTATGATTTATGCAAAGTATAAGTACTCTTATATGGCCCCAATAACTCGTCTGCTTCTCGATTTTCTTGAATTTCTGTGTTTTTTTTTTTTTACTGAAAGTCTTGCATTACAAAAGGAAATGAATGAGGAAATTCTCTTTTTCCAGGAGGCTTCGAACCCATACTGCCTGGGAGACTAAGGACAAAGCTAAATTACTATATAATATATGTGTGTATATATATATGTGTGTGTGTGTGTGTAAGTGTGATATATATATATATATATATATATATATATATATATATATATATATATATATATATATATATATATATATATATACAGTATATACTATGTAGGGATGCATGCATACAAAGTTAATTTTAATATCTTGGATGATAAATTGAATTCCTATAAATTCCCCCTAGAAATTCCTAATTTCAAAATTCTCTCTCTCTCTCTCTGAATCTCCTCTCTCTCTCTCTCTCTTCTCTCTCTCTCTCTCTCTCTCTCTCTCTCTCTCTCTCTATCTATCTCTCTCTCTCTCTCTCTCTATTAACTGCTACTAGAAAGATTCCCTAATTTCAAAAATTCTCTCTCTCTCTCTCTCTCTCTCTCTCTCTCTCTCTCTATCTCTCTCCCTTCTCTCCAGCTCTCTCTCACTCTTTCCTTCTTTCTTTCAGACACCCCCTCTACTCTCTCTCTCTCTCTCTCTCTCTCTCTCTCTCTCTCTCTCTCTCTCTCTCTCCTGTAGCCTTAGTTTTACAGATAGAACTTTAATCAGAACACGGGAAACTTAAAAATGAACTTCTTTAGCAAATGCCTGGGGCTGAGGTCTCTCCATACCCTCCTAACTTATCTGCAGTTTTTTATCAGCAACCCTGCCCCTGCCTGGCCTTCTCATTTACACCTGAAATTGGCCAATTTCCCTTTGGAATGGAAATATTATTCCTATTTGACTGGGATCCCGGCGATTTTATACAAATCGATATTTGTCAACGTCTGAAAAACATGAAAATTTTATTTTTTCTGATTCATCTTTTTCTTATATTTTAGAATGAATATTTCCTGTAATTTATCGTTTGTCATCTGTTGTAAACATTCTACAATTTCTACTTACTGTTATTTCAGTGTTATGAAATGTCTAAGGAAATCTGGGCTCTTGATCTCTCTCTCCTCTCTCTCAGTTACTCTCTCTCTCTCTGAGTTCTCTCTCTCTTCTATAAACTGCTGCTAAAGAGATCCCTGTCAAAATTTTTTTATAAATCTCTCTCTCTCCTTCTCTCTCTCTCTCTCTCTCTCTCCTATAAAACTGCTGTAGAGAGATCCCTCGATTTCAAAATCTCTCTCTCTCTCTCTCTCTCTCTCTCTCTCTCTCTCTTCTCTCTTACTATAAACTGCTGCTAGAGTGTCCTGCTGTCAAAATCTCTCTCTGGTTCTCTCTCTGGTTCTCTGCTCTAAAAGCAAACATTCTAGAGAGATCCAGAGTCCACAGTTCAAAATCTCTCTCTCTCTCTCTCTCTCTCTCTCTCTCTCTCTCTCTTCTCCTAAAGCTGTTACTAGAGAGATTCTTTAATTTCAGGATTCTCTCTCTCTCTCTTTCTGAAGAAAAACACTAGAGAAGATCCCTGATTTCAAAATGGTTTCTTCTCTCTCTCTCTCTCTCTCTCTCTCTCTCTCTCTCTCTCTCTCTCTCTCTCTCTCTCTCTCTTGTTTTTAGTTCACAGCTATTTATTATGAATTTGAAAAAAGAAAGATCAGGGGAAATAGAAATTGATATGACATAAATATAAATGAGCCTGACGAGGGAAACGATTTTTATGATTAACTGAAAGGGAGGAGACGACTTGATTTCAATGTAGAGTCTTCAAATGAGTTTCTTTAAAAATAAATAAAAATAAAAAATAAAAAGTAAAAATGCCACGAAGTTTCTTCTGGTAGCAATGTAATTTCGTACATGACTGCTGAACAGGCATGTTAATGAAGGCCAAAAAAATAGATCTGTCTTTGGGGTCTCTAAGTAATGCATGTTTGAGCAGTTGTTCATCCTATATCGTTGCCAGAAGCACGATTATGGCAAATTTAACCTTAGATAAAATTAAAATCACCTGAGGCTTTAGAGGGCTGCAATTTGGTAGGTTTGATGTTGGATGGTGGATACCAATTTTGCAGCCCCTAGCCTCAGTAGTTTTTAAGATCTGAGGGCGAACAAATAAAGTGAGGACGGACAGACAAAGCTGGCACAA
>NC_089791.1:17755346-17760346 GCF_040412425.1 Macrobrachium rosenbergii
AGCCTCTAGTGTTTTCATTATTGTCCTTTTGCTGTTTAATCTCTAAGATTGGGTTTCTTGAGGTTGAAGGCCCCTTGGGGCGTCAGCAATTTCAGGTGTTGCGGGCACTAGGAAAAATTAAAATTCTCTAATTATATTGTCATTCTCTTAACATGATCCAGGAACTAATATTCAGAAGTTTATGTAAAAAATGCAAAAGCATCGCCTTATAACGTTACTTTCCTATAGTCTGCTACTATAGTTAGACTTTCGTTGGGTTGACGTTTTGCAATTATTTACCACCCTCTCTATCCCTGCCAGGAAACCCCTTCACTTGCTCTTTTTTTATTTTCCTTTAAATCTGGGTTGGAATTTGCTCATAGATGGCAAAGCGATGGAGAGGAAGGACCAACTCTCAGAGGAGAGTGGTAATGTGCCATTAAGAACCAATGCTTGTAAGAGGATTTCAAAGTTTTATTTTTAAGTCGACTGCCATTTTCTCCACACAGTCACCAAATGGAGCAGTTTTCTAATTCATGCTTGAATACATTAAAAATGACATAACCTACTAATAAAGACCACTCTCCTGAATGATGTTGAAATACAGGGTATCTTGCTGCCATAACTGACCTCGTGCTGAAAAAGCAGTTCGATTCCTTTATTTGGTGTGGAGGATAGAAAATGTAGTTTGAAGGCATAAATGTATTTTAATCATGTTTGATAAATTAGTTTCTGAAAGTTTTCAAGCTTCATTTCCTGTATCAATAAAACCCAAATTGTCATCACAAATGACCAAAAGATTCGCGTTCCATAATGTCACCTGTCGCAGAAATAATAATAATAATAATAATAATAATAATAATAATAATAATAATAATAATAATAATAATAATAATAATAATAATAATAATAATAATAAAACTATTTATTATTTTTATCATTGTTGTTGTTATTATTCAAAGATTTCAAAGACCCCCTGTTAGTTCTAGGTGAGTTTCCCATAGGAAATATGTTTATAGATATGTCAATAAAGAACCCGTGAATTTCCCTTCCCTCCGGGGCACAAAATTCCACAGATGAATGCAAGAACCACGAACAAGTTTCTGCTTTTTGAGAGGAACATCGTAAGTTCAGGGAACATTTCATCAATTTTTTCCTCTGTCGGAATCATACTTGGAGGAAATACGCTGTATGCCCTATTGCTATATATATATATATATATATATATATATATATATATATATATATATATATATATATATATATATATGTAACTATGTATGTATGTATGTATGTGTATGTATGTATGTATGTATGTATGTATGTATGTATGTATTTGTATTTGTATAAAGTTTTGTGTGTGTATATATATATATATATATATATATATATATATATATATTATACTTTATATATATATATATATATATATATATATATATATATATATATATATATATATATATATATATATTAACTTTTTTATCACATACACAATTGTTCTGTGCATTAGTAGAATTACTAAAAGGACCTCATTCAAACTGGATGGTATCTAATGGAGTTTTTATTAAAAAGTTACAAGCTTTCTTGGACAAACAGTCCATATTATCAAGGATCCGTACAATGAGCAGACGTGTAGTCCGGGCTGTATTTATATCTGTGTGCTGGGTACTTTAATCCTATAATCGCCTAGCTCTTCCTGGGTGTGACCTCCACCCCCTCTTGACCTTGGTCTTTCTCTGATCCCTCCTCCTAGGTGACCGTTTTCGTGCGTTCTCTTACGTTTTTTCTTCGTTTACCTTGCTACTGTAGAGTATACGATTTTTCTAGATATGCTGTCTTCACAAGCCGTTTCGGTGTTCCCCGCCATCGTTGTTTGGCGCAAGTTATGAAGGCGTTCTCTACAACCAGTCTAGATGTTTTGTTGGTGTTCCTATAACAGAAAACTCATATTTTCCAGTCTATTCTGTGATCATTTTCCCAACAGTGTTTGGCAACTGCCGACGTCTGATTATAATGCCTTATGTTCTGCAGATGTTGTTTGCTTCGCTCTTTACATGATATGCCAGTTTCGCCATAGTACCCTTCTTCACAGTCTCCACACGCTGCCATATAAAAACCCCTCTAATTCTCTTCCCCTCTACCGACTTTTTGTTTCTAACTATTTTATTCCTAATGGTGTTTTTGTAGCTGCCTATCAATTTGAAATTATTTAGCTTTCTGTTGATGGGTGCAATAGAGTTGTTGTCCGGGACTGTAATTATTTTTCTTTCCTACCAAATGTTCCTTTTCTATCCTTTCCCTCTCCCCAAAATAGTTTTTCCTTTGCTTGATATGTGCCCACTCCCACCAATACTTAGGTAGCCTAATCTCCTAAAACTCTCCCTCAGGTAATCCAACTCTTCTGTCTAAAAGTTCGGGACTGCCAAATCCTATAAGCCCTGATGGCCAACCCTGTCATTAATCCTATTTTTATTTCTTTCCTATGAGACTGGAGAACCATGTATGTATGAATTGGTGTGTGTCTTCTTCCTATATACCTTGAATTTTAAATTCTCCCCTACCTCTTGGCCAGGACATCCAAGAAAGGAATTTCTCCCTCCTTCTTTTCTTCTAATGTAAACTTGATGTGTTTATTTAGTTTATTTATGTTTTCTATAAACTTGTGTAGATCTTTCCTTTCTCCTTGTAAATGATCAAGATGTCATCCACATATCATACCCATTTTACGATATTTAAGTTCCCTTTATTTACTTTGCCCACCTCTTCCTTTTTCAAACCACTCCATAAAGATATTAGCTAGAATTGGTGAAAGACTGGAACTTATGGCCACGCCATTTTTTTTTTGTATATAATGGTTTTTCGAACCCACTTGAAAACATTAACTGAACCGCTGTTAGCAGTTTTATTAAAACGTCATGATCTATGTCGCATGTATAGACCCCTCTTCCATATTCTTTTTATTATTTCCATCGTCGTCTTTACTGGTACGTTAGTGAACAGGAAGTTACATCAAACTTGCAAATTTGCAGTCTTTTACGTTAATTTTGGATAATTCGTCTATCAGGTTCATGTTATGTTTAAAATGCCCTTCGGATACTAAGCCTACCCATTTTCCCATTATGTTGGAAAGAAATTTCTCCAGCCTGCTCTGCGGTGATCTCGTCGATGCCACGATCGGTCTTAGCGGGCACCCTTCCTTGTGGATCTTAGGCTACCATAAATATATGGGATCTCTGGACTTTCCACTGATTTTACTCTATGCTCTAATTCTTTTCTCTTGGTTTTGTCATGGATTTTTGTCAACGCTTTCCCTTACTTTTGTTAAAATTGCACTGTACCCCCCTAATGTCTGGTTTTTGTTGCAAGCCTCATATGTGTTTTCATCGTTTAACAGTTGTTCTAACTTATTCTCGTATTCTACGGCATCCATTACTACAACCGCCCCCTTTGTCTGCCTTACAAATCTTTGAATAAAAACTCCATTAGATACCATCCAGTTTGAATGAGGTCCTTTTAATATATATATATATATATATATATATATATATATATATATGTATATATATAAACTAGTCTGGTTTGATAACTGCCCATGATTACTAAGAAAAGCAAACAAGAAAGAGTACATTGCTATAGGGTCTTATTTTGAGTTTAATTAAAACCAGGTTACTCTTATTTGATCTAGTACTTTTTTTTTTATTTTTGCATCGATTTGAATACTGCTCCTTTTTTGGTCTCCAGTTACTGACCGAATCCTCTCTCTCTCTCTCTCTCTCTCTCTCTCTCTCTCTCTCTCTCTCTCTCTCTCTCTCTCTCTCTCTCTCATAAACTTCTACCAGGTAGATTCCTAATTGCAAAATTCTCTCTCTTCCTCTCTCTCTCTCTCTCTCTCTCTCTCTCTCTCATAAACTTCTACCTACCAGGTAGATTCCTAATTCAAAATTCTCTCTCTCTCTCTCTCTCTCTCTCTCTCTCTCTCTCTCTCTCTCTCTGTCTCTCTCTCTCTCTGTCTGTTGTGTGTGGATGTGTTTTCCGCTGTCACATTTTATTTAAGAAATATGAAAAAAACGTTTTTGAAATTTGGTTGTGTGTGCGTAACAGATAAACAGATAAAGAGATAGACAGGACATTTAAAAAAATCGCCTAACACACACCCCCCAAATTTTAAAATGTTTTTTTTTCATATTTCTTAAAGAAAAATGTGACAGTGGTTAAAACACATACACATAATATATATATATATATATATATATATATATATATATATATATATATATATATATATATATATATATATATATATATATATATATATATATATATATATATATGTGTGTGTGTGTGTGTGTGTGTGTGTGTGTGTGTGTGTGTGTGTTGTCGAATGCGTAGAAATCCACAGGGACAAAAACTGCGTATGCATGCACTGATGTGTGCGTATACATACGCGTCTGCGCTTATAAGTATGTATCAACTCCCATACACAAAAAGATTGCACCAACATCAAATCTCAAAAACCAGCTCTCATTTAACGAATACTTCCTTCACTTCCCCCACCCCAATTCCCCACATTCCCCTGAAAAGTAATACTTTTTCCCGAACTATTCAAGTTTAAGAACGACTACGAGAAACAAGCAAAAAAAATAAACAAACAAACAAACAAACAGAAAGGTACAATGAGAGAAAGGAATTTTCCCTCACGGATTTTATTATTTTTTTCTTTATTCTGTCTGACTCGAGGCCATTTTCTTCCTTTGCCTTCCGTCTTTGGTGAAAGTTATTTGTTTCTGAATTCATTTATCGTAGTGTCGTCATACAGAAGCCTCCCAGGACCGCAAATTCCTGAGATGTATGCTGGCTAGTATTGCACCAGACCCGGTGTTTGGCCATGCTCCTAGGTTAGGTTAGGTTAGGTTAGATTAGTACCTCTCTACTAATTGGGGTATGGTTTTGAGATTATTTTCAAGAAAATTTTATGGTTAATTCTTAAGATATGGCGTCCCGCTTTTTTCAGGGAAAGG
>NC_089791.1:17762846-17765344 GCF_040412425.1 Macrobrachium rosenbergii
TCTATCATTTTTATCTCTGTAAAATATTCGTAGCTTTATTTTTTATTTTACAGTTCGACCTCATCAATCAGGAATGCATAATTTGATCCCAATGAAAAATGTATGTGCATTTTTCTATCTTATATTTAGCCTTTTATTAGTCTGAAAAGTAGTCGAAGCATCGCTGTAAAAAGCTGATTCACTACCAGTTCAAATTGAGTATAGTAGCGTTGATGCTTAAATGAACAATCGCAACAATAATAAGTAAAAAATGGGCCAAAGTTTCTTCGGCCCAATCGAGTTTTCTGTACAGCCGCTACAGTGTATAATCAAGGCCACTGAATATAGATCTGTCTTTCGGTGGTCTCAGTATAATGCTGCATGGGTCGCGGCCCATGAAACTTAAACCAAGGCCCGGTGGTGGCCTATCAACATACAGTATATAATTGCCAGAAGCACGGTTATGGCTAACTTTAACCTTAAATAAAATATAAACTGCTGAGGCTAGAGGGCTGCAATTTGGTATGTTCGATGATTGGAGGGTGGATGATTAACTTACCAATTTGCAGCCCTCTAGCCCCAGTAGTTTTTAAAATCTGAGGACAGAAAGACAAAGTGTAAGCAGAGAAAAGTGCGGACGGACAGACAAAGCCGGCACAATAGCTTTCTTTTCAGAAAACTAAAAATCGTAAAATTAATCGAAAAATCTGATATAAGATAGAAAGCAATATAACAAAATGAAAATGCCCATATCTGGACTTGTAAGACCGAAAGTGATATGATTTAAACCTCCTGTAATGCAGTGGGTTTCGTTAACATCAGTGCATCAGTCCCATAATAGCATTATAGCCAATTCAGTAACCGTACTTAAGAAGCCTATTACGACATTTCCTTTCTCTTCGCATTTTTGGAATATTCCATCTCGTTGCTTTGCCATTACGCTAAGCCTCCCAAGAAGTACATCAACCTTCTTAATAATGAATTATTTCGCTCTCAAAATGGCAAATAATTATCAGAATGCAGGCTGTACGTTAGGCCTTCCGTCAGTTCTGATTCATCAAACGCGTTATACAGGGCGGGAAAATTCTTATGTTATACATAACACTTTGTTGTAAGCCATTACCCTCCTCTTACCTTATTATTTAAGGGTGTGAAGATAAGGCTCCGAGGAGATGTATTGTAGGAACGTTATTTCCAAGTTTAAAAATATTCTGCTGATGGCCCTTAAGTGGAGAGAAGCGTGGAATATGTAGTGGTGGTATTCCCCTATGACTGTAAGTCATCGGCTTTTTTTGAATAGCTTTAGTAATGCATTTTCTTTATTATTCACTGGTCTTTATTATTTTCTTTTTGTTACCAGCAAGTTCATTTATTCTCTAAGTTATAGGGCGCAGTAACTGATAATTTGTTTCGTTTTTACATTTCTAGATAACTGGAATATTGCTAAGTTTCATAATTTATTTGACTAATCACTTTTTACAAATATTATTACTTTAATTATCAGTAGTATCACCGTCAGTATCATCATTACTATCAATAATAGGTAATGCTGTTTTGAAACTGATACGCAACAGATTATTTCGAAACAACAATTGGCCTTTTAACAAAATATCCTAAAACAAATTATTACTGTCGGCCTTTATTAAAATTTTTCGATTTAATAGCTGAAATAAACTGTCAGCAAGGGGAGAACGCCAGCGGAAGAGACTGTTTGAACGATTCATATATTATAACGACAACAGTCATCAACCTTACGTTGTGGCTGAGAAATGGGTAACTGTACTCTTGATTTCATTACAATCATCATTTTTCCATACCTCTGGGAACAGTGAAGCAAGGCGTGATTCCTAGAGCTTTTGCAGAAGTGTTTATTTTCTGTTTTTGGTCGAGTGCATCATTCCTGTAGGGGATAGTGCCGTCAGTGCACCTCATGCGATGCACTGTAGGCATTACTTTAGGTTCTTCGCAGCGTGCCTTCGGCCTCAGCTGCAAACCTTTTCATTCCTTTTACTGTACCGCCTTTCATATTCTCTTTCTTCCACCTTACTTTCCACCCTCTCCTAACAATTGATTCATAGTGCAACTGCAAGGCTTTCATCTTGTTTCACCTTTTCAAAACCCTTACTGTCAATTTCCATTTCAGCGCTGAATGGCCTCCCATAGGTCCCAGTGCTTGGCCTTGGCCTCAATTCTGTATTCAATTCAATCACTCCACATAACGCTGAAAGCTTTCATTGATATATTGTGACATTTATATAAACGTTTATTCCAAATGAATCGAATCAACAGCTCCGTTTAAAATTACCTTCGTCACCGCTTGCAGCGGCCCCGATATCAGAGTTATTTCAGAGCAACAGACTGCCACCTGAAGTTTCTATTTATCTTTTTTTTTTCTTTTTCTTTTTCTGGTGGGAGAGACCAAAGGGAATTCCTGTCAGGGGATTCAGTGACATCCAGGATAAATAGGCAGCCTGCATGGAATATGCAGATAGACTGGAAGAGGATTACCATTCTGCATG
>NC_089791.1:17770844-17785844 GCF_040412425.1 Macrobrachium rosenbergii
CCTAACGCCTCTAGTGGAACATACAAATATTAAAATAAAAAGACATACCGCTGGTTGTATCCTTGACAGACATTCTGTAGAGTGTAGACCTTGTTCTAATGAAATGGTCGACAGTGCCGATAGCTTTTGTGTTTACGGTTCTCAAACACAATTATGTACTTTAGTGAGTTTAGTGATTTCAAGTACAGTGCGGCCAACTCTGAACATGTTGTCGCAGGTAAATTTCTGATATTTCATCAATTAGTTTGCTATATTGGAGTCGGTAGGTAACCAAGAGTTCGACTGGGTGTCGGTGCGACATCGCTAGCATCATAGGACTGGCATCTTAATAACGGCCATTGTGTTTATCTAGCTTCACACACACAAACACACACACACACATATATATATATATACATACTGTATATGTATATATGTATATATATGTGTATGTGTATGTGGGTATCTGTATATAGTAACGGCTTATGTCATCGTTCGCATTAATTGTATATATTCAAATGCACTTGCAATGTATATGCATGCACGTAGAAGCAAAACCAGTTGCACTCAGCAGCGCTCGGGTAGGCACTGAAAAAGAAAATTCTAGTCTACGGCGCAGGTTTGTTCTTCTTTTTAAAAACTTTTGGCTTAAACACTAATTTTACCATAGCATAATTTTACCCGTTATCTGTGTTATTGTTTCGTCAATTGATTTTTTTTTATCAAAGGATTGAACGAAACTATTTCTTCCTTCAAAAAACACCAAAAACTGCAGTTCAATTTGCAATAGCGGATGCCTTGGGATTTTCTGTGATTTTACGCTGTCCAAAACTTTGTATATAATATAAAATATACGGCAACTTCAATTAAAAAATAAAATTTGGTACACCAAAAACCTTAGTAGGGCAATTTTAAAGACTAAAGTCTTATACTTTGGGGATTTACAGGAAGGGGCAAGTGGACAATTCCCTTTACGCAGAAGAACAATGAAATAGTTTTTTTTATATATTTTGCTGCAAAGTAGCATTGGACGATTGCTAAAAAACGGCAAAATTTCTTTTATAAAGGATTATCAACTTCACACCAGCTTGGCAGATTTGTCGGAATGGTTAAATTGATGACAAGAGATATAACATGGAATTTTGATGTAATTAATAAAACTATATCGGAAATATGCCATATTTTTAGTATGCAGATCTGCTGTTGTTGAGTGATACACGTGTAAAGAGAGCAATACTAAAGTCTCTTCCCTGAGGGAAAACAGAATGTGCTGACATCCATAATATGTAGAGGAAGTTACAGACTTCATCGAGCCGAAGCTGCCGCTGTCAACCGTGTAACGCAAACACGCGTTCAGCATATTAATTCGTTTGAAAGGCTTTAAGAACTTACTGTACAGGTCCATAGACTACAGAGGGCACTCCTTTAGCTTTAGATTTTTAAGTTTTACCAGTCACCTTTTGTAGCGAAGCATTTTCTGTATATTGCAATTTTTCTGGTAGGGTAAAACTGCAACCTATATTCCACTTTAGATTTATCTTCCAGGAAGAAGGAATGTCTCGGGCAAAGTATATCGCTTTTGATTTCACTCAATTCCTGGAATTACTATTAGCAATTGAGTTCACAAAGTCAAGCTGAGAAACCATAGGTATCTTATTCCCATATGTATTTAGTTTAATGAGAAATTAACAATAAGATGCATTACACAGAACAAGAAGTAAATAATGCGGCGAAATTTCTTCGGCGCAATCAAGTTTTCTGTACAGAGTATAATGCTGTATGAAACTCTCAGCAAGGGCCCATGAAACTCAGCCGAGGCCCATGAAACTTTCAGCCACAGCCCTGTGGTGGCCTGTGTTCTTGGCACCTAAAGCGGTGCCAGACGCACGATCATGGCTAACTTTAACCTTAGCTAAAATAAAGATTACTGAGGCCAGAGGGCTGCAATTTGGTTATGTTTGATGATTGGAGGGTGGATGATCAACATACCAATTTGCAACCCTCTAGCCTCAGTAGTTTTTAAGATCTGAAAACTAAAAACTAAAGATAATGTTGAGTTTTGCCGACAGTTTACTAGCGTAACAAAATATCTGTAAATATTGTAGTTACGCTTGCTGTACAGAAAAGAGCGACCTCAAACATTTCAGTTGATATTTTCTAAACACAGTCTAAAAAATCAGGTTTTTAGCCGCAAGGCTAAATTCTGCGCTGTTGGCAATTAGCTTGTATCAAAATGATTTTTGTAATATTTTGAAAATTCGGTTCATAACGCGAATTAAGCAATTAGTAGGATAAAAACAAACTGGAGATAATTTGAAAGCAAACTAATTTCGAGCTAATTTGCCAGCAGGAAATGTTTAACAAGTTCATTCCTTTATTTTATGCTCCTGGTATCCGAGCTAATTTGAGTAACCTACAAAATTCATAATTTTTGAAGTTGCTTTGTCAGGTTTTTCAAACGTCACCCAAATCTCCTCAGGTGTAATTGCTAATGTTTATAAACTTTTTGCAACATAAGATCTTCTTACAGGGTCAATATTTATCATTATTTAAATTATATTAAACTAATAATATTAACTTGCTCATTTTTTTTTATAAAGTTGCAACTCATTTCTCAAAAAGATATATCATTATTATATGTTATTATGCTAGTAATATTAACCTGCTTAACCTTCATTATAAAATTGTAGTTCAGCTTCTCAAAATGGTAACCATTGGTTTAATGTGTTACCTTAATGTGGTTTATGTATGTTACTGAGAGTTACCATCCGGGAATTACAGCACAACAATAAAATTCTCCAAAAACCAACGATAATTAGAGAGAGAGAGAGAGAGAGAGAGAGAGAGAGAGAGAGAGAGAGAGAGAGAGAGAAACATTCACCATACGTATTAATAATCCCACGAGATTACGGGATATCCCAGAGTTGTGAGCATTCATATGCACGCCCGAGATGCACAAGCACTGGCTGGGCACAACACATCGCAAATCCTCTTGCAGCAGACGCGGATACCGACTCGAGCCTTCCGTAAGCCGCAGCTAAGCTGAACGTATGTTTCTTGTTTAATGTGCGATTGATGAGAGGAAGTGAATATGTCCCCATAATCTTTTGCTTGTCATCAGATCGTTCTGGTTACTTTTGTACCCTCACTAGGGAAGTTGTACAGAGGTTGTGTACAGAAGCTACGTACTGACTCGTTCTCTTCTGCTTTCTCTGAGTTTGTAGCCAGATTCCAGCCCTATGATTTTCATCGACGTTGGCGGAGGTATGCGTTTTAAACGTCTATGTATTTAAATTTAGAAGCGATCATTAATCTAAAATATGTATTCCGTTTTTAAATGCGTTATCGCACCCCAGTCAGTTATCGAATAATCTTAGGTGCATCTTAGCCATTCGCAAACAGCTTTTAATACCCATTATTTACCGTACGGTAAGTTTATTATCTTTAGGAGCTCGTTACTTCTAACAGTTAGCTAAAGCTTAGCTTAGACAATCGACAATAAATACCATGTTAATGGCTCTATCGTTCACACGCCTCTTACGGTAATTACTTTACATTTCGTAATATACTCAAAGGTATAGTTTCGAAGACTTTTACATCGGATTGTTTAACAGTCACAAATATATTTCAAAAAATGTATTGCACGTTTTCCCAATTGTTTATTTTTATATCAACAGTGGCTAAATATAAGTAACTTTTATTTGCATGCAAAGGAGGAGTAATGGCGTGACTGGCCGACACATAAGTCGATGGCTAAAGCTGTCACTAGATTGGTTTTCGCCAGTTAATAACTGTTAGTCGCCTGTCCCTTTTACCTGACCACTCCTTGGATAGGTATGTTTCTAATGTTAGTGGTAATTCATTGGTTAGCGCTTCTTCAGTGGATAACCTTTCTGCAGCCTTCCTTAATTAAGTAAAAAAAAATCTACTATTGATCACAGCGACTCAGACTGAAATAGTTTATACCGATGTTCTTTTTATATTATGTTCAGATTAACTGGTTCACTTCTGCGGTACACTTTCAACGCTGAAGTTTATTTACAGAATAATATCCACTTAGATATATCTTCTATCAGTTTTATAGTTCGATTACACTGAAATAATCAGTGTTTATAGTATCGTATTACGTAGGATTTACTGATGGAAAGTACTTTCTGAGTATAAAAATATTCCGAATACATTGAATCCACATTTCCACTCCATCTCAAGTTCGTCTGGAAGACGAGTTATCAAAGAAAGGCGGAAGTTAATTATCGGAGAATTTATTTATTTTTTTTTTAATATCCTGGTTGTGCCAGCGATGGAGAGTAAGACTTACCACGGCTGTTAAGTTCCCGAATAAAGGTTGATCATTCATTTAAATTTTGTGTGATCCACCACACAGTACTTATGACGTTTTGATGTGGTGTACTGTGGGGAAAGAATAATTCCGCAAATAAGATGTCATTGTTATTATTTCGTTATAATCATTATCATACATGATATTATTGTTAGTAGTAGTAGTAGTAGGACGTTTTATCCCATTTTCAAAATTTAGTTCACTAGAAAGGTGCCTAATTTATCCTTTATTAATATTAATATATAAATGGGATTATTAGTATTGCAATGTGTTATTATTATTGTCATTATTACGAAGGGATAATATTATTATTCAACATGTGCGTAATATTTAAATATTTATTGTTGCAACTCGGCAAGAGTCAGGTACATCGCTTCTTGCCCTACCCTTTCTCTTAAGGTTTTCTTGGGGACTGGGCTAGACACAGTCAATGCTTGCCTCTGTTTTGACGCCAGATAATTTCCTCTCTCTCTCTCTCTCTCTCTCTCTCTCTCTCTCTCTCACACACACACACACACACACACACAACTGCATAAACAATAAGCAATGATGAGGATTTTGATAAGTGCACTTCCTCACTGCTGCCACCAAAGTAGTCTAACCATCTGATACATGATTCGCTGCTTAGGTCAAAGACGCACAATAGATTTTTCAAGAATTGGCCACTAGTCGCTTCTTCCCTGCGGGATTGAACTTGGGGATCTCGCTGATGAGGAGGGGTAGGTAACCACCGAGCCACGGGGACAATAAGAGATGCTTGAATAACCATACCGAAAAAGCTCTGTGTCGAAACTTTCTCACATATCTAAGGGCAAGTGCAAACACGCGCGCCTACGCTCACAAACACAGTATGTGATAAATGTCCTCGAAACAGTTTTTCGCCCATTTGTCCAAAACGGACGGGGAATATTTGCACCTGGGTGTAGTCTCTGTCATCATTGTTGAATGAAAGTTTCAAGTGGCATTTCACTAACCTCTCTCTCTCTCTCTCTCTCTCTCAAACGGAAAGGAGTGGTTTTAGGAATAGGCATGGATGGGAATTGCCCTCTCTCTCTCTCTCTCAAACGGAAAGGAGTGGTTTTAGGAATAGGCATGGATGGGAATTGCCCTCTCTCTCTCTCTCTCTCTCAAAAGGAAAGGAGTGGTTTTAGGAATAGGCATGGATAGTAATTGTCCTCTCCGTCTCTCTCTCTCTCTCTCTCTCTCTCTCAAAAGGAAAGGCGTGGTTTTAGGAATAGGCATGGATGGGAATTGTCCTCTTTCTCTCTCTCTCTCTCTCTCTCTCTGGGAATAGGAAGGATCTGTGGAAAGGATGAGAAAGGTTGAGGAATGATCCTACCTTGTGATTTTCTCTCTCATTTTGGAAATTGTGAAAAAAGTAAAATCATAGTTGAAATACCCGAGATCGAACCTTGAACCGGACGAGAAGAGATGAATGGGCGAGTACCCTAAAATCCAATATGCCCTTTGTGACCTAAGCAATGAATTCATTACCTAGGTTTTGGTCGAATGCTGGTAGCCGCATCTAGGCTGGAGAGGGAGAAAGAGAGAAGAGAGAAACAACACTATAATTATAGTTGTGAGTTCTTGTTGCTCCATCAAAATGTATGTTATCAAAACGGGAGGGCCTCTCCACTCTACTCTTCACTCCAGTGGTGTGAACCCATTCATAAGATATATTCTCTCTCTCTCTCTCTCTCTCTCTCTCTCATTTAAAGAACTGGGGAGGAGGAGGAATCGGGAATTCCGGACCCTCTCTCTCTCTCATTTAAAGAGCTGGGGAGCAGGAGGAATACGGAATTTCGGACCCCCCCACCCCCCGTCTCTCTCTCTCTCTCTCTCTCTCTCATTTAAAGAACTGGGGAAAAGGAGGAATCTGGAATCCCGGACCCCGCCCCCTCTCTCTCTCTCTCTCATTTAAAGAACTGGGGAGGAGGAGGAACCAGGAGTTCGGACTCTCTCTCTCTCATTTAAAGAACTGGGGAGCAGGAGGAATACGGAATTTCGGACCTCCCCCCGCCCCCTCTCTCTCTCTCTCTCTCTCTCTCTCTCTCTCTCTCTCTCTCTCTCTCTCTCTCATTTAAAGAACTGGGAAAAAGGAGGAATCGGAAATCCCGGACCCCAACCCCACCCGCCTCGCTCTCTCTCTCCTCTCTCTCTCTCTCTCTCTCTCTCTCTCTCTCTCTCTCTCTCATTTAAAGAGCTGGGAAAAAGGAGGAATCGGGAATTCCGGAACCGGCCCCCCTCTCTCCCTCTCTCTCTCAGAGAATGAGGGCTGGAACTGGGGTGGGAGTCGGGGATGGAACCCACACGGGAAGGACTGGGGATCGGCCGTCTTCCCGTTCGGTCCCGCCTATATTTCGCTGATGAAATTCTGGCCGGTCATAGACGAAACTCATTTGCAGCAACTTAAATCAATTAGATTTCGAGAGATTGCAAGCAGAGGCAGAACTTCATAGATCGGTATCGAATCCCTTCTCGTGTCTGCTTCCTCATATTATGGGCCCGGAATGGGGTCTATTTGACGCCGCTGCCGAGCCTCCCGGTCTTGCCTTGGGGTGTCGGTCCGCTCGTGTGTGGTTGTATGTACGTTTGTATTGTCTGTCGGTGCCTTGACTTTAAGTACCTCGTTGCCGAATCGTTTCCTGGAAGCTGTTTCGTCGTGTGGCAGTTGGTGATGCGAGCGGAGGAGGTGATTTCTCTTATATTGTTGCATTAATAATTTTTTGTATTTGGTAACGCATATATGAATATATATTTATATATATATATATATATATATATATATATATATATATATATATATATATAGAGAGAGAGAGAGAGAGAGAGAGAGAGAGAGAGAGAGAGATAGATAGATAGATAGATAGATAGACAGATAGATAGATAGACAGACAGATATATATTTAGATATATATACATTGGGATGTACTTGTAGTGTACTTAGATATAAATGTATATAAATATGTATACATACATATATATATATATAGACATTTTTACATACATTTTTACATATGCATATATGTGTGCAAACTTATATATATATATATATATATATATATATATATATATATATATATATATATATATATATATATATATATATATATATATATATATATATTATTGTTACGTGGTCATGCAGCTGATGAGTTTGATTATCAATAACTGTGATTTATATAGCCTTGCTTTATCTAAGACTCACATAATCGTATCAGTTAAGCTGAAAGTTACCAAAAAAGACGGATAATTAACTTAATTAGATTCAGCCACCAGCTGAAACTAGGTTACTGAATATATTGATTTATTCTGAACACATGAATTAAATAACATTACTCAAACAACTAGTTCAATGAAAAGAAAAGAAATAAAATCATGAGCTGATATCTTACAGAGCTAATTACAGCTCCAACTTCGTCCCACTTCAGACACAAGACATTTCAACATAAGTTAGTGGATGACGCAACAGCTGAGAAAACTTGCGACGAGCATATAAGCAGTTTCAAATGCAGGACTCGAGTACAGTGTTGCTAATCCTTCTCCAAACAAGATTATGGCCGGGTTCCAAGGCATGCCAGATTCTGGAAGAGATGTATGCAGATAACACTTCGAATTCCAGGACCTCTCACTTATCATTAATTGACTGCAAGGGATGTATCTTAGATCAGCGATATTACGTAACACCATGGAGGATATTTTATGCAATCTCACTAGGCAACAATAATTGTACTTCCTAGATTTGACTTCATAAATGGGATATGGTTTTACTAGGATTTCCTTAGTCAGTGACTGTTTAAGAGAGAAACTTGAAACAGGAAATAAGGGGGAGGTACAAAGTAAGGAACTGGGAGTAATTGCCACCTTCAGACTTACCGTGGAGTAGATGATGCAGCGATCAATTGCATCAGAAGCCCTGGGTCCGCTGAAAAGGCAATTTCCCGGCTGTTCCACAAGAGGGGGAAAGGACAAAGGGAGGAGGCCGAGAGAGACACATGATGCTTGTGCTCTCACTCAAGGGTATCTCTAGACTGACGAGCTGGGTCAAAATGCATGGGTGCTTGCTTGGAAGACTCCTCCCACTTAATGGCCTGCGGTTAGCCTGAAAAATGACAAAAACTCGCCAGTGCGAAGGTCATAGAAAAGTGAGCTTAAGGTACACGCTAGCTAAAGGTGGCCCTGGTAAAACCTACCCTGTTGAATAGGTCCCTAAACTAAACTTCAAATCCTTCAATGACAGTTGGTGTTTTTGAAAAACAGCCGGCTCTCTGGCTTGCCTCCTTAAACTGCTTTACAAAGAGAAAGCTTTGGTGCTTTCTTTTCTTTGTTATTGGTTATATTTCTACTAAATCAAGGACGAGAGATCGAACAGGATAAATATTTGTAAGTATGTATATATATATATATATATATATATATATATATATATATATATATATATATATATATATATATATATATTTGTGTATATAGAAAAAGAGAAAAGAAAGAGAGAGAGAGAGAGGAGAGAGAGAGTACTACCCGTAACGTTTCAAAACAAAAATCACTGGCCCTTTCGCAGTTGAATCAAGATGAGAACTTCCTATGCAAGGGTCACATCATAGATTTACCAAGAAAACTTATCAGCCTTTCATTGCCTTCTCATGAACAGACGATGAGCCACTCACCTCCATCTTGCATGAGCTCTCTTGCCTCCTAATTAATGAGGCTCTTCTGCACAAACACCTATTCTCCAATATCTAGCCAGCACTATCTTGGTCTCCCTCACCACCTTCATCCAGTAGCTCCTGAATTCACATTTTTATGAATAATATCTTAATTTTTTCCACACGTGCACACACTTCACACATACACATACATATATATATATATATATATATATATATATATATATATATATATATATATATATATATATATATATATATATATATATATATATATATATATATATATATATATATATATATATGAAATATAAATACTATATATTAATATATAAATGTTATAAATCTGTACACATTTATTTTATTTTTATATATATTTCTGTAACAAATATTAAAACTTTTATGTCACACTTAACTTAAATGTTGGTAAAAGCTCTGTATATATTTATTTTTATATATACTATATATATAATATATTTCACATACACACACATGTATATGTGTGTGTGTGTATTTGTGTATTATATATATTCAGATTCATATATATATATATATATATATATATATATATATATATATATATATATATATATATATATATATAATGTATTATTTATTATATAAAATATATTTATATATATATTACGTGCGTCAATTTCAGATCAAAGTAAGGCCTCACCGTTCATTTGGTCCTGACCTGCACAGTGTGTTACTAAATGCAATATATACCTGCCACACTGAGTACCCGTTTTCGAAGTCCGAATTGCATCCTGTCAGGTGTCAGAATGAGATGTCCGGAAGCGAAGCGTCAAATCCCATTTTGATTTTGATGTAGAGTGAATGAACGAATTCCATGTCTTGCTTCGCTAAACACAGAGATATCAAGTATCTAACATCGCTCCGTGAGACGAGACACCTTGACGCGGCATCGTAACAGAAATAAGGTTACGTAACGGAGCCCTTCAGTCAAGGTGATAGAGCGTTACTTCCCCAGCTTTGCATTGAAGGAGAAACCGCTGATGGTTTTATATAAAAAAAAAACACACAGACATGCGTGCACACACACACGGACAAAAAAATTAAGTTTTGAAAGGACAAAATAGGAAATCCATAGAAACACTCTGCAACCCGTCACTCCACGTCAAAGTCTGTCCCTGTCAGCAGCTCGTGACATATTATGGGCGCCTCACTTTTCATTTTTTTTCGAGCGATGGGAGGGAGGGGTTGGGGTTGGGGGTTGGGAATGGGAGGAAAGAAGGGGTTTGGGAGGAGGAGGACAGGGGAGGGTTGTTGTAGGGGGAGGGGGAAGGCTTTAGTGGCAAAGGGGCACCCTGTGATATGTGTCAAATGGCCATCCCATTGGGAGAATCCCAAGCGAGATGTCATGGCTTTTTACGCAATAACTTTTAGATCAATACATTGTGCAGTAGGAATTAAGTACCGTTGCATACATTTAAAACGTACATGTGCGACACACATGCGTCAAGGCTTATGTTGTACACCCGAACACTAAACAATAAAGAGGAGGGTCTCAATAAAAGAAAAAATGAGACATATAAAACAATGAAAAGGTCACTATGAAATGAGCAAATTCAGACTTTAATTTCCCCTTTTCATTCCTTTGACTTCATGAAATAACTAATCTGATCTGTCAAAAAAATATTTTACGACTTGAACTGAATCCTAATAATACCTTTTAATGAGAGAGACTGCAGATGAAACCGAGATGATGAAACGGTATTGTAAAATAATATAAATAAGGTGTCTTATTTGTCCTTTGGATTGCACCAGTGACTTGCCCTTGTTTGTAATAATAATAATAATAATAATAATAATAATAATATTTTAACGTTAGCACTGATACACCTGAAAGTCTTCGTTTATTTGACATAGTAATATATTTACTATATAATTGTGGATTTTTATTACACAATATAATAATAATAATAATAATAATAATAATAATAATAATAATAATAATAATAATAATAATAATAATAATAATAAAATCTAGTTTATCGTTTTCATATGGAAAGATTTTTCCAGTGCTGACGGGCAAACGAACGCATATGATTTCAAAAGTGGGACACAAGTGTTTTCTCTAATATTCCCGTTTCCCAGCTGCGCTATATAACGCCTTCTGGAGAGGCTGAAGAAACAAATGGCACTGAATGTCGGATATATTTCTTGGCATCAGATTTATTCTTACAACAATTCTTTCGTCAAATCTTACCTTCAAGGGTTAACACTAGAGGACGGGAGGAGACCGAGTTTTCCCTTGAATGTTTTCTTTGACGAGTGTTGAAACTTATTCAGCTTTGTTTGCTTCTTAGTCTTTATTATTTTTTTCAGTATTAACAAAGCATAGGAGACAGCCAGTTATGATAAAAACATGTTTAGAATTTACACCGTGTAATAGGCATACTAAATCATAATTACAGGAGATATTGATGATGCGGTTGAATCTAGCTGACGTTCGAAAATCAATGTGTTGGTCCAGGAATCAATTTGGACTCAACATGGTATTTTAAGAACCAGTCAGAATCCCGTCTACATTTTCTTTATCTTGCTGATGCCATACATAGGTCATCAGAAGCGTGGTGTCACGTGTGTGTAGCGATGTAATCATCCGTAAAACATGAAAACACATCAAGAAGGTTCGAGGTTCCTCTGAAACAGAAAAGTACCATTAATTCTTCAGTTTGTAAGTTGTGTTGGGTCTGTCTCCTACTTCAGTGCATACGACCTCTAGATTTGCATGCTGTCCAGGATTCCATTCTGTGAATAGAATGATAAAAGCTCTCTTGTAGTGTTCAGAAATTGCATTGATACTTGTATCATTATAACAAAAGGGCTCTATATATATATTTTTTTTATTTCATTCTCTTTATGCTACTATGAACTGCTAGGGGAAGCCCTCCTGGTGATAACTTTATCAGAACGGATGATATATGATGCTAATGCAGTCCCCTTTTAACATGTTGGATATTTAAGATAGTGGTGGCCTTAATAACTATTTTATTGTTCCAATAGAAAAGCAATTCATATATCACTAGATTAATTTTGTCCTCTCCATTGTCCAGGGTTCCTCAGTAGTTCATTTTTCTAAAGTTCATACCCTTTATCCAAAGGACAATTTGTAACCCTTCTGACCAGCATTTGAGCAGACCAGTTAACACCATGAATGACACCCTAATTATAGCACTTGGTGACAACCCTCCTGATGGAGGTAATGATGATAACGGTGTTAATATAGAACTCTTATAAGCCATTAGCCTAGTGAATAAGTCATTACTCATCCGTATAGCTGGCAGGAACCCTGGGACTGTGTCCTCAAGAAGAATCTACAGTGTAAGTCCAGGAACGTCTAAATCAGGAAAATGTGGTAGAATCCTGTTCCATCGTGAATAAATCTGTTTTATAATTTCAGTGAATTAGTGCGAGAAGAAGCAATGCTGATGAAATTAGGATGCCAGGATATCAGCGACCGCCTTTATACTTGCCTTGATCGTGTAGAGAGCTGGTAAATTTGTAAACTAATGGTGAGTCCAGACTACCATAAAACGTATCATAAACACGCGTCGGCAACTAATCGCTTGTTTAACACAAACAGCTTTGAAACAAGTCAACGGCCGTAAGTAGAGAACGAAACTTGGGCAGTCATATGAAGCACCAGTTTGTCGTTGACTTGTCTTCAACTTATTTGTGATGTGTATGTGATAAGTTATCGACGTGTATTTATGACATGTTTTATTGCAGTGTGGACTCACCCCAATAGGCGTTAACTTTTCCGTATAGTAAGTCTAGGGCTTGACTGCAAACTATTGTTACTTAACTCCAGTCGCACAGGCATTCATGAGTATGATGGGTTAATGGCTTTCTTTTCTTGTAGAATTTGTCGGTTTCGTCTCTCGTCCCTGAAAGCGTCATACGCTTTTAAGGTGCTTTTCTCTGCTTTTCCATTTGCTAGGCTAGTTGTCTAGCAGATGCCTTGCTGCCTCCAAACATTCCTTCTTCAAAATACTGCTTTTGGTAAAATAGATGACCACCACTTTCTTGATCCTAATAAATTTAGTATCCAATTTTGAATTAAATCTTTTATCATTTACTTCATCCCATGAAATATCATGTGTTCTAAGCATCTTATACTAATATTTTATGTTCGTTTGCCATGCAGAAGGATTTTAATAAATTTATCGGGTTCCAAATTCAAGCCAAAATATTTCCAGGCGTAAAGCAAAGAGGACCAGTTATAGAAGTGTCTCGTAGAAACCACATGTATTTTGAGCGTAGCTGGGTGTCATTTTCAATGCATTCACTTTCTCTCAGTCATTAGTTCTTTACTTTCTCCCAATTATCACTTCTTTCTCTTTCATCCGTAACCGTCAAAACGCAGACAGTTTTGGCGCCGAAAATCCAATGCACAATATGTGATACAAGCAACTGACTCGAAGAATTTGTTCTGGATGATTTATTAGACAAGTTGCCTAGAGGCCCCTGTTAATGCACAAACTTCGCACGACGAGAAAAATAAAAAATCAGCGAGACTTTATTTTTTCCATTCTTTGTCAGCTGATTTTGTTTTTCTCCGGTAATCTGTCACAGGCTGCAGCGCTTATGAAGAATATCCGAGCGTCATTTGTTAGCTCGGCAAAACTCGTACGGCAGTGTTTACACCCGAGCGGAAACTTCCTTCATTAAGACTGCGGAGATGAGAGATGAAGATATGCCCCGGATCCAGACTATCTATAGCAGTCTTCACATTCAAAAAGGTGTTTCCCCTTTTCACACTGGAGATTGACATTTCTGCTCCTTCATTCTATTGATTCTTAAATTCCTACAATTTTTCTTTTTTTGGGGATGGGGTTGGGGAAGATTAGGGGCGCAGGGAGATATTTGCATATCTGGCGCTTGATGTTTTGCTAATTTTTCACCTTCGATGTTTAGTCTCGTGTGTTATGCTTTTGTAACATGCGCGATTTGCGTTTAACGATTTGCTTTTTCATTTCGATTCTTAATCGTTTTTTTTTATACTTGCATATTTCTACCTTTTATTATTGCTCGGATAAATTTTTTTTATATTGGCATATTTATACCATTTGTTATTGCTAGTGTAATTTTTTTTATTTGGATATTCGTATAATTTATTATTGCTAGGTTTTTTTTTATATTTGCATATTTAATTCGTTTATTATTACTAGGTTAAACACGTTTTTTATTTACATATTTATATCACTTGTTATTACTACGTTAATTTTTTTATATTTGCATGTTTATATCATTAATTATTGCTAGGTTGAAAATGTTTTTTCTTATATTTGCATATTCATAAAATTTATTATTGCCAAGTATTAAAAATGTGTTTTTTTATATTTGCATATTTATAAAAAATTTTATTGCCAAAGTTATAAAAATTCCATTTTCGTTGTTTTTTATCCGTATATGAATGTGCGTCATTGCTTAAACAATAGAAGAAATACGCTTTCTGTTCATTTTTTTGCATTGACACACTACTGCTCTTTTCATGATTATCGCTCACATAAACAACATATTAATTTATTTTCACATGCAAGAAACTCTAATGCTTCTCGCATTCTTGTAATTTTGAGTTTTCCGTAAAAGAAAACTATTGAGATGGCTATTTGTCTGTCCGTCCACACATTTCGTCCACCCTCAGATCTTAAAAACTATTGAGGCTAGAGGGCTGCAAATTGGTATGTTGATCATTCATCCTTCAATCATCAAACATAACAAATTGCAACCCTCTAGCCTCAGTAGTTTTGATTTTATTACGGTTAAAGTTAGCCATGATCGTGCGTTTGGCAACGATATAGGTCCCAACAACACAGGCCATCAACAGTTTCAGGTTTCATCGACTGGGCCATGGGGCTGATAGTTTCATGGGCCGCGGCTGAGAGTTTCATGGGCCGTGGCTGAGACAGCAATATACGCTGTACAGAAAACTCGACTGCGCTGAAGAAATTTCGGCGCATTTATTACTTGTATTTTGTGATA
>NC_089791.1:17790844-17798344 GCF_040412425.1 Macrobrachium rosenbergii
ATGATTCGCCGAAAAATGCCGATTTGCTTCAAAAATTGCCAGTCATTTAGTTGACATAGTTTTCTTTATAATAATTATAATAATAGTTTTTCATTATCATTCGTTATAACTGGTAGAAAATAATTTGAAATATTCATGAAAATTGAACTACGGACTACCTAGGAATCTCTTCAGAGTCACTGACATGTATTTATATACCGTTATTGAACTGGATTGAACTGAATATAGAGTTTAGGCCAAAGGCCAGGCACTGGGACCTATGAGGTCATTAAGCGCTGGAAAGGAAATTGAGAGGAGTTAGATCTGAAAGGTGTAACAGGAGGAAAACCTCGCAGTTGCACTATTAAGTATCTAAGAGAGGGTGGATAGTGAGATGGAAGAAAGATAATATGAACAGAGGTACAGTAAAAGGAATACAATGGGTTGCAGCTAGGGGCCGAAGGGACGCTGTAAAGAATCTTTTAGTAATGTCTACAGTGCACCCGTGAGGTGCACCCGTGAGGTGCACTGATGAATTATAAATAAAAGGTTTAATTATTATTAAAGGATATTGACCTGAATGCCCAATGGATTCAAAGACATTACGAAACTGCTCTGTTGGAGTTCATGTTGATTTCTACATCCATTCCTGATGTTTTTGTATTATGTACGGAAAATGCTATTCATAATTTTTATAAAAATATGCCATTGATTCTATAAAAGCTTCATAGTTGTTAGATTCATCTATTCTCAGTTCACCTGTGAAGGTAAAATTGTGTATTTAAAATCTTTTCTTTTCTTGCATTCACTGTTTCATGGGATTTTCTATGAAAATATAAAGCCAGGTTTAAAGGAATCTCTTTTCAAATTTCACTCCTCCATAGCATACCTGTCCATTAAATGGGACTGCAGCCTTGAAGAACTGAAAAACAGGTTTAAACTCTGTTCCTTTTAATATTCTATTTTTTCTAATTTTTTTTCCCATAAGTGTAAAACCACGCTACTGTTCTTAGTTCCCCCGGTCGCTCCATGAGAAAAAAAAATAAAAAATTATATATTTTCTTGCATTTCTTTCCTTCTGTAAAAAGTAAGTTTTCAGTTAATGTTAGTAGTAAGGCCCTGTGATTTTCCCTCTAAATATTTTCTTCGTGTCTTTGTAAGCTCAGAAGTTCATAATAATTCTTTCTAAAATCCTCCCCATTTTTTTTTCTGCCTTCCACCCTCCCATTTACTCAAATGGAGTTGTAGTCTCAAATAATATAAAACAGTTTTTAAATATTTTTTCTCTTCTTTTGTATATGCACCTCAGCTGACTTTCCTACAATTCTGTTAAGCATATTTCACTACAGTGTTTTGCAGTACTGAGTATGTCTGATTTCTTTATAACGTTTTTGGATAGGATTTTGGAGAGAGAGAGAGAGAGAGAGAGAGAGAGAGAGAGAGAGAGAGAGAGAGAGAGAGAGAGAGAGAGAGTACATTCCCATTGCTTACCCTCTTCCTCATAACATATTTTAACTTAAGTAACAGAACGAGAGAGTAACAGAACGAGAGAGAAGAGAGAGAGAGAGAGAGAGAGAGAGAGAGAGAGAGAGAGAGAGAGAGAGAGAGAGAGTACATTAACATTTGCTCACCCTATTCCTCATATCATATTCTAACTTCAGTTAGAGAGAGAGAGAGAGAGAGAGAGAGAGAGAGAGAGAGAGAGAGATTTGATGATCAGATTGACTGATATGAAAATAGCTTTATTCCAATATTTACATTGGCTATTTCATTTAAATACAAATTACATTGTATTTACATTTAAAAATTAGATATTTACATGATGCCTTCATAAAAATTTACATCATTATAAAACATAAAACATAGATTTACTTTATACAACTTTTGGAACAATAAAAAGTTGTGACAGGTATAGGTACATCATAAAAGTAATTAAAACATTGAAAATTTTATATAAAAATATGAATATTTTTATATTAGTACTTGAGGCTCAATAAAATACTTAAATTGATAAAATATTTGTATATAAAAGTTACAGCATATCTCTCCATAATATTAAAATTATCTTTAGCATGATTATAACATTTCGATTTCAAAATTGCTTATGAATTACAGGTACTTATAAAACTAGAGTTATGAACATTTATCTTAAAATAGAATCTAAAATTTATAAATAGTCTGTTTAAAATGGAGTAAAAGTGTAAAGAGCTCAATTAAAATATATATAGGAAGTTTTACTATAAAATTTATTTGGACAATAGATATTTATTCAAATTCAGTTTAAAAGAGTTAATATTAGTTAATGCTTTTAGTTGGTTTGGCTTAAGTTTGTTCCACACTGATGGACCTTAGCAACAACAAATTCAATTTCTGAAATTCCTAGATCAGTTTGGTTCTTGAAACATAAAAAGGTCATCATTAAATCTAGTTTGTCTGTTACGTCTATCTCCAACTCTTATTAGATTAAAAAGCCATGGTGGAATTAGATTATGTAAAATTTTAAAGATCATGACACATCAAAATCAAAATCAATCTTCTGTTTGATTGTCAGCCATTGCAAGTTATTTAAAATTGAGTTTGGTCATACTTCTTGGCTTTCCCATCAATTACTTTTGCTGCAAAGTTTTGAAGCCTCTGTATCAGGTTCAGCTGCTGCTTAGTTGTCGATCAGATCTTTAAACAGCAGTCAAGAATGCTCACGGCAAGAGACCGAACGACCATTCCCCTCATTTCACTATCAAATCGGTCCTTAATTCTGTTTAAGTATATTAAATTACCATTTACCTTCCTACAAACTTCATCTATATGACTGTCAAATAGCATATACTGGTCAAAATATACCCCAAGATTTTTACTTTAATTTTTTTTCAATTGAAAAAATCCATTGAAATTTATTTTTGTGTCTTCAGGAATTTGGGATATGAACTGCCTAGAGCCAATAAATATACATTTAGTTTTAGATTCATTAATATTTAATCCATTAATTTGAAAATAACATCTCGCCATTTCTAATATTCTTTCTGCTCTTACTATCAAGTTATTTAGTTCATTTATAGTTCCAGTCATTAGAAGTTGACTGTCATCTGTAGAAATTGACAAAAACCAAGATGCAGTCTCGTATACAGCAGTAGCCATATCATTTATATAAATTACACAAAAAGTATTGCCCAAGATAGATCCCAGTGGAACTTTAACGAATTCTACTGGTTTAGGGGAGGATATAACATCGCCTAATCTCACTGACTGGTAACGATTTTCTAGATAGCTTTTAAACCAGAGAGGGTCAATTTTTAATTGTGTACATTTAACAAGCAAAAAAATAATTGTGGCAAACAAACAAACAGAAAGCTTTAGAAAGATCCAATCAGAATTTTTAATTTTATCTTTTTTGTCGTCGATATTTCTGTAAATAGTTTCTGTAAGTTATTTCAATAACGCAGTTTCAGTCCAGAGAGATGAGACCTAAATCCATGTTGAGTGTGAGACAGTAAATCATTTTGGCCCTCGAGATATCTTATGAGTTGAATTGACACAATCATTTTCTAGAAATTTTAGATATGATGGGCAAAAGTGATATTGGTCTGTAATTCTCCACATTATCTGCATCACCACTTTTTTAAAAAAGGGCAGAACATGGGGCATCTCGGGACAATCTTCTTGGATAAAGGCAAGTCAGTTTAGAGGTATTTACTATGACAAATAAAGCAATTATCGCTTAAGGCGTCCTGAATGAACTGGAGGATATCAAATCAGATCCATAGTATCTGTATGTTATATTTGAACTACTAAAATTTTGTTTACGACATCAACTGGCATTCTTGGCATACATAAAAGAGTCATTAAAATTCTGAATTAACTATATTCGAAAATATTTCTTAAAAGTTGTGAAAGTGTTGTTGCTATCTAGCAATTTTGCTACAGATTTTTTAAAAGGTTAAACACTTATCCAGACTGTTGTAGAATTACAGTTGAACTGTAGATTTTCCTTCTTATCATTATAATCAGGTAGAAGGGCATTATTATTTTTGGGGATCATTTCAGGTAACTATTTTCCATTTATGACCAACATTGCCATTACAGTTAACGAAATTTATCTTTAAAGTGTTCCGAGTAAAACTAGCTTTAATCAAATTTATTAACCTGTTTCTTTTAACGATTTTTGTAATGATCTTGTAGTGTTTCGTTCTGATTATATCTGTTTTAGCTCTCCTTTTGTAGGTCATCTCTAGCTTTCATTTTGTCCTTTTTGCTGTTTTATTTATCCATGGGTTCTGGGGCGGGTAATTTGGGGGGTCACAAATGGTGCACATTCATCCAAGCAAAACAAAGGTTTTCTAATTAAAATATTAACCTGTAACAAGATCCACATTATCAGTTTGTAGAATACAATTAAAATCTGGAGCCTTATTTAGTAAAGTCTGCTACTAAAAACTGTCCTGACTGTAATTTTTAAGACAACGAAAGGTTCTTTTAACAGGAATTCTCCTTGGCTTAGAAATATTTTTGTAAATTGGGAGGAACTAGCTCATGATCAGCAATGGGACAGGAAATCACATCTGAATATACAATCATTTGTTGTTTTGTTTGTAATGACAACATCCAATAATGTCCAAAGGACGTGCTTGTTATTCTAGTTGGCTTGAATTATTGTTTGACATAGGTTTAACTAATGTATTATTTGATGTTAATTTGTTGTTAGTGCTGACAAGCATAGTTTCCTCATTTAGATGTGGGAAAACGAAAATGGGTTTTGAAGGCATAAAGATACATTTTTAAAAGTTTCTTTAAGATAATCAAAGGAGCTTATCAATAAAACCCAAATTGTCATCACAAATGACCGGTAGTTCCACATGTCACCTGTCAACAATAAAGGATGGTAATTTCTTATAATGTAATAATAATCCAGACGTCCTCAACACCATTAGCTTAATAATACATCTGTCAATATTCTATTAACCTCAAATCATTTCTAATTTATTATTTTAATGTTCCTCCCCCTTTTCCATATTCAAAGATTTCAAAGACTGTTAGTTCTCTGAGTTTCCATCAAATTGTTTACTGATATCTCAAAAAAATTTTAATTTTTTCCTGGAAAAAAATTCCACTCATTTGCAAGTTTTCAGTTTTGACACAGGTGGAGTAAAATCATTCAAGATATAAATATCATTGCATGAAACATTTACACTGATATGCTTATCCTATTATATATATATATATATATATATATATATATATATATATATATATATATATATATATATATTTATGTATGTATGATAGTATGTATCCTTATATATGTATGTATGTATATATATATATATATATATGTATATGTATTTGTATATAGTTATATGTGTGTATATATATATATATATATATATATATATATATATATATATATATATATATATATATATATATATATATATATATATATATATATATATATATATATATATATATTTAATTTATCACATACACAATTGTTCTGTGCATTAGTATATTACTAAAAGGATCATTCAAACTGGATGGTATCTAATGGAGTTTTTATTCAAAAAGTTACAAGCTTTCTTGGACAAACAGTCCATATTATCAAGTATATACAATGAGCAGATATAGTCCGGCTGTATTTATATCTGTGTATGGGTACTTTTAATCCTATAATATATAGCTCTTCCTGTGTGACCTCCACCCCTCTTGACCTTGGTCTTTCTCTGATCCCTAGGTGACCGTTTTTATGCGTTCTCTTACGTTTTTCTTCGTTTCCTTGCTACTTAGTATACGATTTTTCTAGATATGCTGTCTATAAAGCCGTTTCCGGTGTTCCCCGCCATATTTGTTGCATAGTTATAGGCGTTCTCTACAACCAGTCTAGATGTTTTGTTGGTGTTCCTATACAGAAAACTCATATTTTCCAGTCTATGATCATTTTCCCAACAGTGTTTGGCAACTGCCGATGTCTGATTATAATGCCTTATGTTCTGCAGATGTTGTTTGCTTGCTCTTTACATGATATGCCAGTTTCGCCATAGTACCCTTCTTCACAGTCTACACGCTGCCATATAAACCCCCTCTAATCTTCCCCTCTACCGACTTTTTTGTTTCTAACTATTTTATTCCTAATGGTGTTTTTGTAGCTGCCTATCAATTTGAAATTATTTAGCTTTCTGTTGATGGGTGCAATAGAGTTGTTGTCCGGGACTGGTTTTCTTTCCTACCAAATGTTCCTTTTCTAATCCTTTCCCTCTCCCCAAAATAGTTTTTCCTTGCTTTGATAAGCCCACTCCCCAATTTCAGATAGCCTTTCTCCTAAAACTCTCCCTCAGGTAATCCAACTCTTCGTCTAAAAATTCGGGACTGCAAATCCTATAAGCCCTGATGGCCAACCCTGTCATTAATCCTATTTTTATTTCTTTCCTATGACTGGAGAACCTATGTATGTATGAATTTTGTGTGTCTTCTTCCTATATACCTTGAATTTTAAATTCTCCCCTACCCTTTACAAGGACATCCAAGAAAGGAATTTCTCCCTCCTTCTTTTCTTCTAATGTAAACTTGATGATTTATTTAGTTTATTTTTTTTCTATAAACTTGTGCAATCTTCCTTTCTCCCTTGTAAATGATCAGATGTCATTATGAAATACCCATTTTACGATATTTAAGTTCCCTTTATTTACTTTGCCCACCTCTTCCTTTTCAAACCACTCCCATAAAGATATTAGCTAGAATTGGTCAAAAACTGGAACTTATAACGCCATTTTTTTGTATATAATGGTTTACACCATCAGAAAACATTCGCTGAGGGCCACTGTTAGCAGTTTTATTAAAACGTCATGATCTATGTTTAGACCCCCTTATCCATATTCTTTTTATTATTTCCATCGTCGTCTTTACTGGTACGTTAGTGAACAGGAAGTTACATCCAAACTTGCAAATTTGCAGTTTTTACGTTAATTTTGGATAAATCAGGTTCATGTTATGTTTAAAATGCCCTTCGGATACTAAGCCTACCCATTTTCCCATTATGTTGGAAAGAAATTTCTCCAGCCTGCTCTGCGGTGATCTTCGATGCCACGATCGGTCTTAGCGGGCACCTTCCTTGTGGATCTTAGGGCTACCATAAATACCGTTGGGATCTCTGGACTTTCGACTGATTTTACTCTATGCTCTAATTCTTTTCTCTTGGTTTTGTCATGGATTTTTGTCAACGCTTTCCCTTACTTTTTGTTAAAATTCTGTTTAATGTCTGGTTTTTTTGTTGCAAGCCTCATATGTGTTTTCATCGTTTAACAGTTGTTCTAACTTATTCTCGTATTCTACGGCATCCATTACTACAACCGCCCCCTTTGTCTGCCTTACAAATCTTTGAATAAAAACTCCATTAGATAATCCAGTTTGAATGAGGTCCTTTTAGTAATATATATATATATATATATCTATATATATATATATATATATGTATATATATAAACTAGTCTGGTTTGATAACTGCCCATGATTACTAAGAAAAGCAAACAAGAA
>NC_089791.1:17803344-17815844 GCF_040412425.1 Macrobrachium rosenbergii
TTGGAGACGATATCCACCCACCTCTGCCATGTTGACCGTAGTGCGTTTGTCGCGACGTAGCCATATATTATGACTATTTATCACATCACCGTGATTCATATACAATCAGAAAGCTACAAACGTCCTTAATATCCAATTCACTCTACCTCGGAAGTAATATATTTTCATATATGTTACCAAGGGGTTTTTAGGTGATAATAAGTCCACCGTCCCGTGGGATCGAACCAGCGACGGACGAGGAATCAGGACTACAGTGACACACTAACCAGTCGGCCACAAGAGAGGTATAAATGAATACCATCTCCCATCAACCCACCCGTCGAACTCAGGTGTTTTGCGTTTGGAGACGATATCCACCCACCTCTGCCATGTTGACCGTGTAGTGCGTTTGTCGCACGTAGCCATATTATGACTATTTATCACATCACCGTGATTCATATACAATCAGAAAGCTACAAACGTCCTTTAATATCCAATTCACTCTACCTCGGAAGTAATATATTTTTTCATATATGTTACCGAAGGGGAATTTTTAGGTGATAATAAGTCCACCGTCCTTGGATCGAACCAGCGACGGACGAGGAATCAGGACTACAGTGACACACTAACCAGTCGGCCACAAGAGAGGTATAAATGAATACCATCTCCCATCAACCCACCCGTCGAACTCAGGTGTTTTGCGTTTGGAGACGATATCCACCCACCTCTGCCATGTTGACCGTGTAGTGCGTTTTGTCGGACGTAGCCATTATGACTATTTATCACATCACCGTGATTCATATACAATCAGAAAGCTACAAACGTCCTTTAATATCCAATTCACTCTACCTCGGAAGTAATATATTTTCATATATGTTACCGAAGGGGAATTTTTAGGTGATAATAAGTCCACCGTCCCGTGGGATCGAACCAGCGACGGACGAGGAATCAGGACTACAGTGACACACTAACCAGTCGGCCACAAGAGAGGTATAAATGAATACCATCTCCCATCAACCCACCCGTCGAACTCAGGTGTTTTGCGTTTGGAGACGATATCCACCCACCTCTGCCATGTTGACCGTAGTGCGTTTTGTCGCACGTAGCCATATTATGACTATTTATCACATCACCGTGATTCATATACAATCAGAAAGCTACAAACGTCCTTTAATATCCAATTCACTCTACCGGAAGTAATATATTTTCATATATGTTACGAAGGGAATTTTTAGGTGATAATAAGTCCACCGTCCCGTGGGATCGAACCAGCGACGGACGAGGAATCAGGACTACAGTGACACACTAACCAGTCGGCCACAAGAGAGGTATAAATGAATACCATCTCCCATCAACCCACCCGTCGAACTCAGGTGTTTTGCGCTTGGAGACGATATCCACCCACCTCTGCCATGTTGACCGGTAGTGCGTTTGTCGACGAGCCATATTATGACTATTTATCACATCACCGTGATTCATATACAATCAGAAAGCTACAAACGTCCTTTAATATCCAATTCACTCTACCTCGGAAGTAATATATTTTCATATATGTTACCGAAGGGGAATTTTTAGGTGATAAGTAGTCCACCGTCCCGTGGGATCGAACCAGCGACGGACGAGGAATCAGGACTACAGTTCTTGGACAAACCAGTCGGCCACAAGAGAGGTATAAATGAATACCATCTCCCATCAACCCACCTGTCGAACTCAGGTGTTTTGCGTTTGGAGACGATATCCACCCACCTCTGCCATGTTGACCGTGTAGTGCGTTTGTCCACGTAGCCATATTATGACCTATTTATCACATCACCGTGATTCATATACAATCAGAAAGCTACAAACGTTTTAATATCCAATTCACTCTACCTGAAGTAATATATTTTCATATATGTTACCGAGGGAATTTTTAGGTGATAATAAGCTCACCGTCCCGTGGGATCGAACCAGCGACGGACGAGGAATTCCCTGTCATCAGTGACACACTTGTCAAGAGAGGTATAAATGAACCATCTCCCATCACCACCCGTCGAACTCAGGTGTTTTGTTTTGAGCGATATCCACCCACCTCTGCCATGTTGACCGTATTTAGTGCGTTCTGATCTGTCATTTTATGACTATTTATCCATCACCGTGATTCATGCCTTATACAATCAGAAAGCTACAAACGTCCTTTAATATCCAATTCCCTCTACCCCGGAATGTTATATTTTCATATATCTTTACGAAGGAATTTTAGGTGATAATAAAGTCCACCTCCGTGGGATCGAACCAGCGTCGGACGGGACTCAGGACTATAAGTGACCACACTAACCAGTCTTCACAAGAGAGGTATAAATGAATACCATCTCCCTCAACCCCACCGTCGAACTCAGGTGTTTTGCGTTTTATCAATTTTAAATTCCACCCACCTCTGCCATGTTGACCGTGTAGTGCGTTTCCAGCACTTATAATCTGACTAATTATTTCACCGTGATTCATATAAATTCCTTTACAAACGTCCTTTAATATCAAATTAGTTTCTCCCTCGGAAGTAATATATTTTCATATATATGTTACCGAAGAATGCTGGTGATAATAAGCCCACCCTGGGATCAAACCTCTCGGACGAGGAATCAGGACTTCGTGACACACTAACTTAGGACTGCAAATAAATAATACCATCTCCCATCAACCCCCGTCGAACTCAGGTGTTTTGCGTTTCTTTCCCATGACGATATCCACCCACCTCTGCCATGTTGCCCGTCTTCCTATATACGTTTTTTAAATTCTCATATTATACTATTTATCACATCAGTGATTCATCCACAATCGCAAATTTCTCCTTCCTTTAATATCCAATTCACTCTACCTCCATTTAATTTAGTTTATATATGTTCTAAAAATTTTTTGTGATAGATCTTCCCTTTCTCCTTGGGATGAACCAGCGATGTCACGAGGAATCAGGATCTTACCCAGTGACACACACTAACCAGTCGGCCACTTTATTTAAATTTACCCATCTCCCATCTTTTCAAACCCGTCGAACTCAGGTGTTTGGCTAATTTTTTTACGATATCCACCCACCTCTGCCATGTTCTCGTAGTCTTGTTTTGCACGTTTTAGCCATATGAATGACCATTTATCACATCACCGTTGTGATAAATAGTCATAATATGGCTACGCGACAAACGCACTACACGGTCAACATGGCAGAGGTGGGTGATATCGTCTCCAAACGCAAAACACCTGAGTTCGACGGGTGGGTTGATGGGAGATGGTATTCATTTATAATTTTGTGGCCGACTGGTTAGTGTGTCACTGTAGTCCTGATTCCTCGTCCGTCGCTAAATGATCCCACGGACGGTGGACTTATTATCACCTAAAATTCCTTCGGTAACATATATGAAAATATATTACTCCTGAGGTAGAGTGAATTGATATTAAAGGACGTTTGTAGCTTTCTGATTGTATATGAATCACGGTGATGTGATAAATAGTCATATTATGGCTACGTGCGACAAACGCACTACACGGTCAACATGGCAGAGGTGGGTGGATATCGTCTCCAAACGCAAAACACCTGAGTTCGACGTGGTGGGTTGATGGGGAGATGGTATTCATTTATACTCTCTTTGTGGCCGACTGGTTAGTGTGTCACTGTAGTCCTGATTCTCGTCCGTCGCTGGTATGATCCCACGGGACGGTGGACTTATTATCACCTAAAATTGTTCTTCGTAACATATATGAAAATATATTACTTCCGAGGTAGAGTGAATTGATATTAAAGGACGTTTGTAGCTTCTCGATTGTATATGAATCACGGTGATGTGATAAATAGTCATAATATGGCTACGGGCGACAAACGCACTACACGGTCAACATGGCAGAGGTGGGTGGATATCGTCTCCAAACGCAAAACACCTGAGTTCGACGGGTGGGTTGATGGGAGATGGTATTCATTTATACCTCTCTTGTGGCCGACTGGTTAGTGTGTCACTGTAGTCCTGATTCCTCGTGGTATCGCTGGTTCGATCCCAAAAATTACGGGTGGACTTATTATCACTTAAAATTCCTTCGCAATATATATGAAAATATATTACTTCCGAGGTAGAGTTCCCTTTGGATATTAAAGGACGTTTGTAGCTTTCTGATTGTATATGAATCACGGTGATGTGATAAATAGTCGGCACATGGCTACGTGCGAACTGGCAATTCTACACGGTCAACATGGCAGAGGTGGGGATATTTCTCCAAACGCAAAACACCTGAGTTCGACGGGTGGGTTGATGGGAGATGGTATTCATTTATACCTCTCTTTGGCCGACTGGTTAGTGTGTCACTGTAGTCCTGATTCCTCGTCCGTCGCTGGTTCGATCCCACGGACGGTGGATTATTATCACCTCTCGTATCCTTCGGTAACATATATGAAAATATATTAATTCCGAGGTAGAGTGAATTGATATTAAAGGACGTTTTGTAGCTTTTCTGATTGTATATGAATCACGGTGATGTGATAAATAGTTATATACATATATATATATATATATATATATATATATATATATATATATATATATATATATATATATATATTAACTTTATCACATACACAATTGTTCTGTGCATTAGTAGAATTACTAAAAGGACCTCATTCAAACTGGATGGTATCTAATGGAGTTTTTATTCAAAAAGTTACAAGCTTTCTTGGACAAACAGTCCATATTATCAAGTATCCGTACAATGAGCAGACGCGTAGTCCGGCTGTATTTATATCTGTGTGCTGGGTACTTTTAATTCTATAATCGCCTAGCTCTTCCTGTGTGACCTCCACCCCCTCTTGACCTTGGTCTTTCTCTGATCCCTCCTCCTAGGTGACCGTTTTTCGTGCGTTCTCTTACGTTTTTTCTTCGTTTCCTTGCTACTGTGGAGTATACGATTTTTCTAGATATGCTGTCTTCAAAACCGTTTCCGGTGTTCCCCGCCATCGTGTTGTTTGGCGCAAGTTATGAAGGCGTTCTCTACAACCAGTCTAGATGTTTTGTTGGTGTTCCTGTACAGAAAACTCATATTTTCCAGTCTATTCTGTGATCATTTTCCCAACAGTGTTTGGCAACTGCCGGCGTCTGATTATAATGCCTTATGTTCTGCAGATGTTGTTTGCTTTGCTCTTTACATGATATGCCAGTTTCGCCATAGTACCCTTCTTCACAGTCTAGACACGCTGCCATATAAACCCCTCTAATCTCTTCCCCTCTACCGACTTTTGTTTCTAACTATTTTATTCCTAATGGTGTTTTTGTAGCTGCCTATCAATTTGAAATTATTTAGCTTCCTGTTGATGGGTGCAATAGAGTTGTTGTCCGGGACTGTAATTATTTTCTTTCCTACCAAATGTTCCTTTTCTATCCTTTCCCTCTCCCCAAAAATAATTTTTCCTTGCTTTGATATGTGCCCACTCCCACCAATACTTAGGGTAGCTAATCTCCTAAAACTCTCCCTCAGGTAATCCAACTCTTCGTCTAAAAATTGGGACTGCAAATCCTATAAGCCCTGATGGCCAACCCTGTCATTAATCCTATTTTTATTTCTTTCCTATGACTGGAGAACCTATGTATGTATGAATTGGTGTGTGTCTTCTTCCTATATACCTTGAATTTTAAATTCTCCCCTACCCTCTTGGCCAGGACATCCAAGAAAGGAATTTCTCCCTCCTTCTTTTCTTCTAATGTAAACTTGATGTGTTCATTTAGTTTATTTATGTTTTCTAAAAACTTTTGTAGATCTTCCCTTTCTCCCTTGTAAATGATCAAGATGTCATCCATGTATCTTACCCATTTTACGATATTTAAGTTCCCTTTATTTACTTTGCCCACCTCTTCCTTTTCAAACCACTCCATAAAGATATTAGCTAGAATTGGTGAAAGACTGGAACCCATGGCCACGCCATTTTTTTGTATATAATGGTTTTCGCCCCACTTGAAAACATTAACGCTAAGGGCCGCTGTTAGCAGTTTTATTAAAACGTCATGATCTATGTCGCATGTATAGACCCCTCTTCCATATTCTTTTTATTATTTCCATCGTCGTCTTTACTGGTACGTTAGTGAACAGGGAAGTTACATCCAAACTTGCAAATTTGCAGTCTTTTACGTTAATTTTGGATAATTCGTCTATCAGGTTCATGTTATGTTTTAAATGCCCTTCGGATACTAAGCCTACCCATTTTCCCATTATGTTGGAAAGAATTTCTCCAGCCTCCTCTGCGGTAATCTCGTCGATGCCACGATCGGTCTTAGCGGGCACCCTTCCTTGTGGATCTTAGGGCTACCATAAATATATGGGATCTCTGGACTTTCCACTGATTTTACTCTATGTTCTAATTCTTTTCTCTTGGTTTTGTCATGGATTTTGTCAACGCTTCCCTTACTTTTTTGTTAAAATTGCACTGTACCCCCTAATGTCCGGTTTTTTGTTGCAAGCCTCATATGTGTTTTCATCGTTTAACAGTTGTTCTAACTTATTCTCGTATTCTACGGCATCCATTACTACAACCGCCGCCCCCTTTGTCTGCCTTACACCATCCAGTTGAATGAGGTCCTTTTAGTAATATATATATATATATATATATATATATATATATATATATATATATATATATATATATATATATATGTATATGTATATATATAAACTAGTCTGGTTTGATAACTGCCCATGATTACTAAGAAAAGCAAACAAGAAAGAGTACATTGCTATAGGGTCTTATTTTGAGTTTAATTAAAATCCAGGTTACTCTTATTTGATCTAGTACTTTTTTTTTTTTTTTTTGCATCGATTTGAATATTGCTCCCTTTTTGGTCCCCAGTTACTGACTCGAATCCTTAATTGTCGCTAACACTGAAATCCTCTCTCTCTCTCTCTCTCTCTCTCTCTCTCTCTCTCTCTCTCTCTCTCTCTCTCTCTCTCTCTCTCTCTCTCTCTCTCTCTCTCTCAAATCTCAAAACTTATCGAGTCATTCTTAGTGAAAGTAGGGAAGGGGATTTATTTTTCGGAACTCCTTACTGCTTATTATGAAACAAATGCAGTTATTCATGCATTATCATAATTGATTTGTTACGAACTCTATCATTTTTATCTCTGTAAAATATTCGTAGCTTTATTTTTTATTTTACAGTTCGACCTCATCAATGCATAATTTGATCCCAAAGAAAAATGTATCTGCATTTTTCTATCTTTTATTTAGCCTTTTATTAGTCTGAAAAGTAGTCGAAACATCGCTGTAAAAAGCTGATTTACTACCAGTTCAAGTTGAGTATAGTATCGTTGATGCTTAAATTAACAATCATAACAATAAGTAAAAAATGGGTCATCACAATAATAAGTAAAAAATGGGCCGAAGTTTCTTCGGCGCAATCGAGTTTTCTGTACAGCCGCACCGTGTATAATGAAGGCCACCGAAATTAGATCTCTCTTTCGGTGGTCTCAGTATAATGCTGTCTGGCCCGCTGCCCATGAAACTTTAACCACGGCCCGGTGGTGGCTTATCTACATACAGTATATACAGTAACTGCCAGAAGCACGGTTATGGCTAACTTTAACCTTAAATAAATATAATAAAACTACTGAGGCTAGAGGGCTGTAATTTTGTATGTTCGATGATTGGAGGGTGGATGATCAACATATCAATTTGCAGCCCTCTAGCCGCAGTAGTTTTTAAAATCTGAGGACGGACAGACAAAGTAACAGAGAAAAAGTGCGGACGGACAGAAAGTTTTCAATAGCTTTCTTTTTCAGAAAACTAAAAATCGTAAAATTAATCGAAAAATCTGATATAAGATACAAAGCAATTTAACAAAATGAAAATGCCCATATCTGGACTTGTAAGACCGAAAGTGATATGATTTAAACCTCCTGTAATGCAATGGGTTTTGTTAACATCAGTGCATCAGTCCCTTAATAGCATTATAGCCAATTCAGTAACCGTACTTAAAGAAGCCTATAACGACATTTCCTTTCTCTTCGCATTTTGGAATATTCCCATCTCGTTGCTTTGCCATTACGCTAAGCCTCCCAAGAAGTACATCAACCTTCTTAATAATGAATTATTTCGCTCTCAAAATGGCAAATAATTATCAGAATGCAGGCTGTACGTTAGGCCTTCCGTCAGTTCTGATTCATCAAACGCGTTATACAGGCGTGGGAAAATTCTTATGTTATACATAACACTTTGTTGCTTAAGCCATTACTCCTCTTACCTTATTATTTAAGGGTGTGAAGATAAGGCTCCGAGGAGATGTATTGTAGGAACGTTATTTCCAAGTTTAAAAATATTCTGCTGATGGCCCTTAAGTGGAGAAGCGTGGAATATGTAGTGGTGGTATTCCCTATGACTGTAAGTCATCGGCTTTTTTGAATAGCTTTAGTAATGTATTTTCTTTATTATTCACTGGTCTTTATTATTTTCTTTGTTACCAGCAAGTTCATTTATTCTCTAAGTTATAGGGCGCAGTAACTGATAATTTGTTTTCGTTTTTACATTTCTAGATAACTGGAATATTGCTAAGTTTCATAATTTATTTGACTAATCACTTTTTACAAATATTATTACTTTAATTATCAGTAGTATCACCGTCAGTATCATCATTACTATCAATAATAGGTAAGGCCCATAAAACACTATTTAAACGTTGCTGTTTTGAAACTAGAATATACGCAACAGTATATATTAGGTGGTTTCAACGTTTAAATAAACAACAATTACAGGAAAAGACATTCATAGGTAATGCTGTTTTAACAAAATTATTTATCCTAAAACAAATTATTACTGTCGGCCTTTATTAAAATTTTTCGATTTAATAGCTGAAATAAACTGTCAGCAAGGGGAGAACGCCAGCGGAAGAGACTGTTTGAACGATTCATATATTATAACGACAACAGTCATCAACCTTACGTTATGTGGCTGAGAAATGGGTAACTGTACTCTTGATTTCATTACAATCATCATTTTTCCATACTTCTCTGGGAACAGTGAAGCAAGGCGTGATTCCTAGAGCTTTGCAGAAGTGTTTATTTTCTGTTTTTTGGTCGAGTGCATCATTCCTGTAGGGGGATAGTGCCGTCAGTGCACCTCATGCGATGCACTGTAGGCATTACTTAAGGTTCTTCGCAGCGTGCCTTCGGCCCCTAGCTGCAACCCCTTTCATTCCTTTTACTGTACCGCCTTTCATATTCTCTTTCTTCCACCTTACTTTCCACCCTCTCCTAACAATTGATTCATAGTGCAACTGCAAGGCTTTCATCTTGTTTCACCTTTCAAAACCCTTTACTGTCAATTTCCATTTCAGCGCTGAATGGCCTCATAGGTCCCAGTGCTTGGCCTTTGACCTCAATTCTGTATTCAATTCAATCACTCCACATAACGCTGAAAGCTTTCATTGATATATTGTGACATTTATATAAACGTTTATTCCAAATGAATCGAATCAACAGCTCCGTTTCAAAAATTACCTTCGTCACCGCCCCAGCGGCCCCGATATCAGAGTTATTTCAGAGCAACAGACTGCCACCTGAAGTTTCTATTTATCTTTTTTTTTTCTTTTTCTGGTGGGAGAGACCAAAGGGAATTCCTGTCAGGGGATTCAGTGACATCCAGGATAAATAGGCAGCCTGCATGGAATATGCAGATAGACTGGAAGAGGATTACCATTCTGCATGAATAGGAATTCTTTTATTCTAAAAAGAGAGGTAAAGCGCATATAGGGATTTGCGCGTAGCTCTCTCTCTCTCTCTCTCTCTCTCTCTCTCTCTCTCTCTCTCTCTCTCTCTCTCTCTCTCTCTCTCATTTAACTTTGAATAGAATTTGCTATGTGCAGTGTGGAGAAAAAACATAACACGTGTTAAAATATTAATGCAATCTCATAAAATGTATAATACATAGAGAGAGAGAGAGAGAGAGAGAGAGAGAGAGAGAGAGAGAGAGAGAGAGAAGATAGATTTTTACAATGACTACACTGTATATTTAAGTTTCATTATAAAATAAGTTACGAGAAATTAGTTCATATCAGAATATCCCATATACGTCACACATTATCATGCAAAGGAAAGTTACCGAAGTGTTCGTCTGAGCTTATTCACCAAAACTAGTAATGGAAAGATTTGAGGTACTTTAGTAATTGAAGTCACCGGATCTCACTGAAACTACCTTATCAAATATCTAAGTTGTTGATATTTAGAATTTCTGATACTTTAGTGTTGTGTTTCCTTTTCCGTTGAAGCACCTAGGTTTCGTCTACCAAGCGTATGTGCCCTCAAGTAAAATATTTACAGAATTATAAGGCAAACTACCTGATTTCAGCTTCACGACCCATAATTAACTATTTACAGCTTTGCTTCACTCCCTGCTAATTTTATGTTTCTTTTGTTACTGGTTCCTCTCGTAGTTGATGGTGGCCTACCTCGCCTTTTTTTTATCTTTTCTTTTTCTTCCTTCCTATTTTCGTAACTTTGGTGATAATTTTTCTCTGTTGGGAGGCTTCATAACTTGCAAAATGTGCTCCTCGATCTCACAAATGGAAAAAGGTAACTTCTTTAGTGGTTCAGCGCTTCAAGCCAAACGTTTTGCGTCTTTGTATAACAATTCATCTTAGCCTCCATTATCGTTCGATAATTTAAAGTTCGTCTGCTCACATCTGTCATCACTGACGTTGATGCTGTTGAGGTCCTCTGTATCTAAGTACTGACTTCCGCGTAATAATGTCAAGATGTATTGTTCATAAATATCTCCCTTCAGCGTTTTCTACGATGAATTTCAATCACTGGAGGTCCTGTTCATTAATAACCTTTTTTTTTCCTACTGTGAGTCAGGAATCGCTTCTGCAGTTGTAAGGCCGTCCATCTCAGCTTTCCATCTCAGCTTTCCAATAATATATATATATATATTATATATATACAGTATATATATATATATATATATATATAATGTATATATATATATATATATAATATATATATATATATATATATATATATATATATATATATATATAATATATATATATATATATATATATTATATATATATATATATACATATATTCCGTTTTGTTTACGGATGCAAACATCTTCCACAGCCTTGCTATAAACGCCATGGATCATCTTCCTAAAACCATTGTGGATGTCAGAGCTGAGGTAGTCTCCTTAGGGCCTTGGCCAATGGAAATCATGCCACCGATAAGCAGATTGTATAAATGATTCATGATAGCAATAAATAATGAGAATTATCGTACTGTATTGAAATTGATGCTGGAGGAAATATATTGTATTATATGATTAATGACTATAAAGGTTTTGAATGAGCATTTGTACGGGGTATTTATTTTCCGACAATGAAACTGAAAAAAGAAGACCTGAAGAATGGCGGGGAGAGACCTGTTTAGGTTTTCCTCTCGTGTCATTTTAAGGGTTTAGCCCGATGCGGAAAAGTATTCTACAGTGGAAATACCACTCGTGCTTCATGCTCTTCGTCTAAACCAGTGATTCTTAAACTGGAGGGGCGCCAGAAGCTTCCAAGGGGGGCTCAATCAGGGTTGCCAGATGATGCCTATTTTTTTTTTTATTTGTGATGTTAACTGCAAAATTGTCAAAAACATTATCACTGCTTCCATATGTTTTCTGATTATTATCTCAAAGCATGCTAAAAATTCAAAATATTTCAATTTTCATTTCAAATCTTGTTTATGAATTGTCTTTTATTGTTATGATGATGACAAGATTTTCCCGCGTCTCGGCTCGGCTTGCCGCGGATCAGAGAGCGCTGAAAAATCTAGGTAATAATTTTGATGTGGTCATGATCCGTGAATAATTGTCTCAATAGTAAAAATTATAATTATTTTTGTAGTAATTAGTATTTTTCCTAATATTTTATATCATTGTAATCTGCATAATGCTGAAGCTGTTTGAATAAGTATTGAGATCAAGTTTTGGTTTCATCATGTTTGTTTTACCCGTTTTCTATGAACATTTATTCCATTGAAATATAGTACAGTGCAATGAAACAAAAATCTGTTATTCATCCATATACTCATATTAGCAATGAAGTATAATAGTATACAAATAGAAAACATATTGTTTATAGTTTATAGTCGGAAAAATTTCAGGGGTAGCGGGGCGTGGGATCTATACATAATGCAGAGGGGTCCGCGAGGCAAAAAAGCTTAAGAACCACTGGTCTAAACGATGTGCAATTCCACACTGTTGTTTTCCAAACGAGAATTTATTATCAGTGAATGTTTATAACAGCCGGGAAAGCATATCAGCTTAGTATCTTTAATTCTAATCGTGTGTTTTTATAACAGGAAAGGAGGACGTCATGTTTTTATAAGTTTCCCTCGGGACATTAGGCTTACTTACCAGTCAGTTAGAAAACCTTCGAGCTCGAGTTTGAAAATTGTTTTCTTGTTTTGAAATTGGCTGCAAGACAATCACGCAGTAAATACACGTTACCCTCCCGGGAGAAATCACTGTAAGGTCATGGAGGACAA
>NC_089791.1:17818344-17835844 GCF_040412425.1 Macrobrachium rosenbergii
AGCTGGGAACCTAAATACTTCTGTACTTAAGGTTTTTTCCTGCACAAGCTGCCACCTAACATGCCAGCGAGTTTTACCCAGCTTCCCAACATGCCATTTTTTTTTTTTTTTTTTTTTTTTTGAGAGACCGAAGCATGACCTCGACTTTTGCAAATTAAAACATGAATTCAGTTCATTCGATTTCTCTGTCTGGCGGTATCTCTCTCTCTCTAGTTGTGATGCCAGTGCGGTCGAAATCAAAGCAAGACTCTCTCTCTCTCTCTCTCTCTCTCTCTCTCTCTCTCTCTCTCTCTCTCTCTCTCTCTCTCTCTCGTTCCCCTACATCCTTTGTGTGCCAGTTAATAAGTTGAGCAGCAAGGCAGCGGCATCGTACTCCGTCCACAACTTTAATTCTCTTAGTGGTTTCAGGGACGTTTTTTAGTTCAAGTTCTCGTTAGCTTTTGTTGAGTCCCCACTGTGACTTTTAGAACTCCGTATGTTACGAACCCTTTAAGCTAGAAATTACCTCTGGATGAACGTACTGCAGGTGTAGCAGACGGACCCCGAAAGTACTAAGAATAGCAGTTGCTTTTTAGTTTATTGTCTCTTTGTTGACTTCCCATTTTTTTGCTGCTGGAATTTCAATGGTTTTTCAAGGTGTTGTCAAGGTGGCACTCTGGTAAATCTTTTTCTTCATACCGTCTCTTCACATTGCCTCGCTTATTGTTTCTAATTTATTAGTAAGTTATAGAAAAATCATTTTTCCTAATGAACTGATTATAAGTAATTGAATCTCACTGATAACGTTTAAAACGTACTTCCGTAATGACACGACAGTTCCAACACTCCAAAGACAACACACCGATAAACAGCTCAAGCACCTTCGTCAAAGAGTCAACAGTTCCATTTAGTTTCCTCCCAGGAACTCCCGTAGTATCTTACTAAATTTAATCCTTCGTCGCCCAGACTCTCGTAAGGGGACAGTGCCGTAAGTGCGCCTCACGTGGTGCACTGTAGGCATTACTTAAGGTCTGCAGCGTCCCTTAAGCCCCTAGCTGCAACCCCTTTCATTCCTTTTATTGTACCTCCATTCATTTTCTCTTTCTTCCACCTTACCTTCCACCCTCTCCTAACAATTGTTATATATTACAACTGCGAGGTTTTCCTCCCGTTACACCTTTCAAACCCTATCTCCCATTTTCACTTTCAGTGTTGAATGACCTCATAAGGCCCAGCGCTTGGCCTTTGGCCTAAATTCTATACTCCATTCCATTCGTCTCACAGAAGAGTAACTTACCTGCTTGTTTACACCTGGACAACAGACGATGGGGAAAAGAAAAGTTTTAATTGCGCGCCAAAACTCGTCGAACTGGACTCCTACAATCGGCCAGGACTGGACCGAACTTCACTGTTGTGATCAGTGGAAGTTTCACTGACGGACGGATGATTACAGGAGTGGCAACTTATATCCCTTGTCTGCAGATGTGGTGCTGAAACTGGTCGGTTTTGACGGCTTGTGTTGTTCGGGACTTGTCAGACTGTGTCCTTGGGTGTATACAAGGCGGATGTATACAAGGCGACAGAACCTTTCCTTTTAGTTTTCTGGAAAGAAAACCGTTGTGCCGGCTTTGTCTGTCCGTCCGCACTTTTTTCTGTCCGCTCTCAGATCTTAAAAACTACAGATGCTACAGGGTTGCAAATTGGTATGTGGACCATCCACCCTCCAATCATCAAACATACCAAATTGCAGCCCTCTAACCTTAGTAGTTTTTATTTTATTTAAGGTTAAATTTAGCCATAATCGTGCTTCTGGCAATGCAACAGCACAGGCCACCACGGCCGGCTGAGAGTTTCATGGGCTCATACAGCATTATACCGAGACCACCTATAGATTGATCTATTTTCGGTGGTCTTGAGTATTCGCTGTACAGAAAACCCCATTGCGCTGAAGAAACTCCGTCGCAATTTTTACTTGTTTTTTCTTGGAAATTTTATATTTAATCAATTAAGTGTATTTATTTACGAATGTGCTAGTCGTATGTTTTCACTACATTTCTCAGTCAGAATCACTAAAGAGAAAATGCGTGGAATCTAAAAGACGATTGATTGAAATTCAGTTTCTTGGGCCGACAGTAATTGTTATAAAGAAATTAGCAACGTTTGTCATGGGCAGACTTACCACTAAATGAATTTTAGTTTTCTGTAAATGAAAACTATTGTGCCGGCTTTGCCTGTCCGTCCGCACTTTTTTCTGTCTGCACTTTTTTCTGTCCTCACTTTTTTCTGTCCTCACTTTTTCTGTCCGCCCTCAGATCTTGAAATCTACTGAGGCTAGAGGGCTGCAAATTGTATGTTGATCATCCACCAAATTACAGCCTTCTAGCCTCAGTAGCTTTATTTAATTAAAGGTTAAAGTTAGCCATAACCGTGCCTCTGGCAACCTTATAGAATAGTCCACCACCGGGCAGTGGTTAAAGTTTCATGGGCTGCGGCTCATACAATATTATACCGAGACCACCGAAAGATAAATCTATTTTCGGTGGCCTTGATTATACGTTGTACAGGTAAAAATTCCCTGAGGACAAAATCCTCACAATTCAAAAATCCCGAGGCGGGACAAAAACATCGAATGGATATTTCTTTTATTTTCCTTATGAGTAATGCAGCATTAACTGATATTTTTGAAAAAATTCATATGGACTATTAAAGGGCAGCCCTTCTATTTTGTACAAGTAATCCTATATAGAAAAATTTTCTTATCTTACTGCATGTGACATTATGTGGTTATTGATGTCATTATTTTCAGTGATAAGAACAATACTTGTAATATTATATTCATAATAACTTAGATTGTAATTACTATTATGATGATGATGATAATAATAATAATAATAATAATAATAATAAATTTTATTATTATTATTATTATTATTATTGTTGTAACTGCAATATTTTTGTTGTGTTTATAAATATCTTTATTGTTATTGTTAATAGATATAATATTAATGATAAATATAATTCTATTTATTAGCTTTATCAAAAATGGCAATACAACTTACTTCATGTTGTCTCACATTATATCAAAATTTTAGATTTTTAAAAGATTTATAAGTTCCCCCTTCTTAATAATAATAATAATAATAATAATAATAATAATAATAATAATAATAATAATAATAATAATAATAATAATGAATTAAGGTGACCCAGTAACAAGGCTATAACATCGAGAATTGAAAGCCTCAGTAGTGTTAAAAATATTTTTATACAGAGTTAAAAATGATAAGGAGAGATTTTCAGATACCACTCCGTACCCCTCATCAGTGCATAATAATAATAATAATAATAATAATAATAATAATAATAATAATAATAATAATAATAATAATAATAATAATTAGCAAAGAATTATTAGAAATATTGGTGGTTTTATTGAGCTGATATTTGATGACACTGACTTCGACCAGGAGTCGGTTTCTTATTTCAATACAGCAGAGAAGAGATTTGCGGAATTCCGCGGGAACCACAGCACACTTTTCGCCAAGCATGCGGAATGATGCGGCATAGATTTTTAAGAAGGATTTTGTTCTTAGGGAAATTTGGTCCCCGAAGAATGTCGTTCCCGTGTTTGGCCAGGGGAGTGGGTGGGGGTTTTTCATAGCACCCACCGGATTTCGGTCTTTTTAAAATGGGTGGCAAAACTCCTCGGAAATTATTCCTTAAAATTTCTTTTATTTTTTCACTCAACGCTTTTCAATATTATTTATTTTGAAATATATATGAGACGAAAACAGTAAAAACGTCACTGGTACTCGCTTATCCTCTTATGAAAAAGAGAGAGAGAGAGAGTAGCGTCATGTAATCAATTACAATGACGTAAGTGTTATTGATGCATTCCAGCTAGCCCTTGCCAGAGAGCAAATGACGCACTCAAAAAGGGCGGAAATTAATAACGATCAGCATGTCGAAATTAATGGCCAGACTTTACACCATAAAAGTCGAGCGTCGAAGGCGGCGAACGGCGGCAGGAGATAGTCCGTCATAGGGGCGGAATCATGATTAAGGAAAGGAAGAAGTTCGACCTTAGGGACGACTGTCTGGACGAGCAAGGAGGCACTAACAGAATGAAGGCATTCCTCTTCTTTTTGGGTCGATTTTCGAATCTGAGGGCGTTTATGGCCTTGTAAGACATTATTATTATTATTATTATTATTATTATTATTATTATTATTATTATTATTAAAAAGCACTCACAATGTGGTGATTAAATTGTTGTTCATTTGAAATCCACAATTATTTCAATTTGTTAGTAATACGATTTACGAGTATTAGTATAATTTTTTGTTTTTACTGAAAAATTATTATCACTTTTATTACCATTAACAATATCCTTGTTTGATATATGTTTTCAGTTCTCATGAAATTAGGAAAAGGTAGTTATTATTATTATTATTATTATTATTATTATTATTATTATTATTATTATTATTATTATTATTATTATTATTATTATGGCTGTTGTTTTTGAACACTGGTATTTTGCTATTGATGGTAGCCGGGCAAGCTCTTGAAATAACTTTATTTAATAAAGTTTCTGAAAATCCATTAAATGTATTTTTTTCAGTTCTCTTGAAATTACAGTAAGGTTAGATATAACTATTATTCATGAGACAAGCCATTTCCTTGGAGGTATGAACTGCTGACCAATGAGAAACCAGGCCAACACTGCATCCGCTCATCTACAATGAGTCGTTGTTACGAGTATCCGATAGCCTTTTGAATCTGTTATTATTATTATTATTATTATTATTATTATTATTATTATTATTATTATTATCCTGTGGCTTTTTAACTTTGAAGGAAGCAAAGTTAAATTCTCATTCATGAATGAGCAACCAAAATTTCTTCGGCTAATATCTATAGGGTGAATCATTAACTTAGCTTTCAGTGTTTTAAATAAATTTTATCCCATTTTATCTACAGAGAAGGAAATATTTTTTCTTATCGGTCCCTTGGTGTAGGTTTTGTTCTTACTAAATTTATAATGTCCAATAAATTTGATATGGAACTGTTCATAGAATTCAGTGGCTTCCTTACTGTTGAATACAAGTATATCAATCACTGATATACAAACGTAAATACATATATATATATATATAATATATATATATATATATATATATATATATATATATATATATATATATATATATATATATATATATATATTATATATATATATATATATATATATATATATATATATATATATATATAAATATATATATATAATATATATATAACTATGTAAATGACATAGAAAAATCAACACAAAGGAAATGCTAAGTTTACCACTTTTTCAAGTTAAGGGAGAAATTCCCGCCATTGTGCCAACCCAATGCGAAGTTCAAAGCCATTCAAAGCCATTCCTATATTCCTCAAGACACCCCCGTCGACAGACAAAGACAGGAATCAGAGTTTTTATGGGACACAAAGGAGGAAAATTCATTATCAGATGAAGGGTTGCTCCTCTGAGACCAAAAATGATTCTGTATCGTCTAAAAACACCTCCGCGATTATTCGGGAACAAAGTTAGAGGGAGTAAGTTGTGGGGATTTTGTATTTTATGTTCTCTCGTTTTGAAAACTAACCTTGACCTAATGGACATTATTATTTTTTTTTTTTTTTTGTGCTTGTAACGGTCTTTGAGACAAACAGAGAGGGAGAGAAAGTGGAGAGAAAACGAATGAGACAGGGGGGGAAGAGAGAGTTACTTGGAAAGTAGAGAGAGAGAGGGGGGAGAAAAGTAGAGAGAGAGAGGTGGGAGGAAAGTAGAGAGAGAGAGAGAGGGCTGGGCGAGGAAAGTAGGGAGAACGAGGGGGGAGAAGTAAAGAGGGAGGGGGAAAGAGAGAGGGGGAAGAGAGAGAGAGGGGGAAAGTAGAGAGAGAGAAAGGGGAGAAAGTAGAGAGAGGGAGAGGAGGAAAGTAGAGAGAGAGGGGGAGAAAAGTAGAGAGAGAGGGGAAGAGAGAGAGAGAGAGGAGAGAGAGAGAGAGAGAGAGAGTGAGGAAAAGACAGAGAGAGAGAGAGAGAGAGAGAGAGAGAGAGAGAGAGAGAGGGGGATTATTTTTCCTAATGAACTGCATTCTCTCTGCCATCATCTCCTTCAGTACAGATTACTCAGAAGCGCGTTAAGCTCCTTCCCAGAGAGAGAATTATTTATAACAAAATTCCGAAAGCCATTTGCATACAAGATTTCCCTTGGTCATTAATAAAACTTGCAAAAGAACTCGAGGATCTGGTGCGACCCGCAATGGGTCACACTAAGGCATGAAAAGCCTCTTGAGTTAGAGGGAAAATTAGTGAAAATATGATAACGCATAAGAAATAAATCCATTTGTTGTTTTTTAACCAGATTCTAACAAATTTTAAAACCTGTTCCAAAAAGAGTTAAGAATTCGATATTGGGCTTCGTTTAAAAGTAATCGTGTACATGTTTCCTAGACAAAGAAATGTAGTACACTGAGCGGACAAAAATTCTGTACCGAAAGAAAAACAATAACGTTAATCTCTGAGTAATACTCTAACAAATATGCTTTGTTGCTCCCGTTATCAGCATTTTGTATCGTCCTCCACGCGCAGTGACAGCAGGATTTAAAAATCATTCTTTTCACGAACATAAGAGGAAGAATACTCTCTCTCTCTCTCTCTCTCTCTCTCTCTCTCTCTCTCTCTCTCTCTCTCTCTCTCTCTCTCTCTCTTCTCTCTCTCTGATCACATTTTCTTAAAGCACTGGATTTCAGCTCCTGAGAGAAATAAACGTTTCCGTAGAGATTACGGCTCATGGATTTGATCCTCTTTCTTTGCTTCATCTGTAATAATAAAGGACATGAGCCAGATATTTGCTTCGAGAATGACGTACAAGGCTGATAAGCTCCTGAGTCTGTATGCTTGTTTCATATATATATATATATATATATATATATATATATATATATATATATATATATATATATATATATATATATATATATACATATACATATATAAACATATATATATATATATATATATATATATATATATATATATATATATATATATATATATATGTATGTATGTATTTTATATTCACAGACATTTAGCCAAAATCAATTCACTATATCTCTTGATGGCCATGTGGTCAGAGTCACTGTTTATTACTGTATCTAAACCAGCCCACGGTTCGAATCCTGGCTGGCGCAGAAGCTCCTATCTGTTATAATTCCCTTTAGCGTAAGCTGTTCCCAGTGAACTCAATATCAAACGATATTTGTGGCTTAATGTTGACGAATATAAAAGGCATCGAGTGTATCAGTGTCAAAACTTCATATGTATGTACGTATGTATGTGTAAAGTTTGGAACCTTGCATGATCGCACTAATAAAGTTTGGCAGGCGCGTTTATGCATGCTTTATACGAATATGAGCTCTTTAAGTTTATGCATAACTAAACGTAACTTAGTTAATTAAGAGGCTCTCTCGTTGCGCTCGCAAGCAAGTTTGGAAACCTCTCAGGTTTAAAAACTTCGTGGAAATGGTTTTCATTTTAGACTAATGAGGTTACAGGTTTTAAAGTATAAGTATTTTTTTTAAAAAAGGAAATGAATAAAGAAAATACAATTTCCTTCACTGCACTTTCATATGTTAAGAAATTTCGAAACTACCGAACCAGTAATGGGTCAGTTAGTGACCCCTCTTTCCTCCAAAAGTATTTATGGGCTATTAGGTCCCCTTTTTCCTACTAATTTAATCAGTAGACGTGGAAATTTAAGTGTACATTTCCCTGGAAAGAAACTTAGTTTGGGACCAGAGAGACGAAGTTTACGAAATGTATTTCGGGGGAAAATAGAACTACCTTCATTTATGTCCAACCGGGTTTCCATACACCGAATTAGTTTCTCTCTCTCTCTCTCTCTCTCTCTCTCTCTCTCTCTCTCTCTCTCTCTCTCTATCTATCTATCTCTCTCTCTCTCTAAGCAATATACTGGAGAGGAAAGAGTCTGCTATTGTCTCTGTTGGTTATCCAAAGTCCAGAGGTACACAACAAATCACCTAATCCCTTTCACATCAAACCAAGTTTATAGGCCGCCACAAAGCAAGGACCCGTGCTGACATATGGCCAGCTTTAATTGCAAGGAAGAAAAATAAGTTCGTTTTTTAAATTATTATGACATGATTATTTCCCCTCAGCTAAAGCCCTTCTTCCTAAAAGAGCAAGACCCGGGGATTGATATTCCCCATTTATGCGCTGTACATCGCATTAACAATAGAGAGGGTGTTGGCCCTCTATCCTCGAGAGTTGAAGGCATTCTGGTCGGCTAGCGATAACTCGTCCTCATTCACTTATAGAATCAAGTTCGCTAATTTGTTCATATAACCAGGTTCACGGCTCCACCTACACTCCCCCAGGGGAGGGAATGTGGATAGACTGCAGAGCAGGGGTTCCAACCTGGGAATGTAGCAGTGGTACAGTTAGTAGTATAAATATACCTCTTAGAGTATAAATGTACCAGCGGTACATTTATACTCTTCAGGGGGTACATTGGATCTGAGAGGGTAGCCAGTACTGCGCAGTACATGATGTAATCTGCTTTGTGATTGCACAATGTCTTGTCTTTTTTTTTATTTCCTCATTTTAGTAAGCAAAGCTTTTAAGTTATATCAAGAGCAGAGAGAATACCATTTGTTTTTCATTATTATGGAACTTCCCGCGGCTGTAATCTGTACCCGTACCGGTTTCTGAAAAGATGCAGTCTACACAAACAGATCTCATAATAAAATTATATCTCAATATCAGTTTCATTGTTTTTCATTGTCATCCTCAATTTTTAGGGGTACAGGGGAAAAGATGGAAAATTATAAAACATGATTGTATCGTGTCGTTACCACTCAAGCATTTTCATCGCTTGGACTACCGATGGTCTCTCAGATTAGTTCACGTGTAATTAATTTCTCAGTGCGTTTTCAGTCAGCTCCTTTCATTTCTATAACTTTAAAAAGAAGAAGATTTTGTTTCAGTTATTCATTCATTTACCTTCTTTGTTTCTCGTCTAAGATGCTGTAATGTGTTTTTAGCATATGCAAACAAATACTTTACTCAAGGCCATAGAATATAATAGAACAATGTTAAATACACATTATTCTGAAGACTTCATTTTCAATTTTGACACCAGGTTGACTTATTAAAAGTAATCTTAGTCAGTCAGCATTCCCAAAAACTATTCAGCCATATTAATGAATCTCCCTTGATCGGGTTTTTTTCGTTGTTCAAGGAAATCTAACTGGAAAAGTAAATATACCTCAGTTTTACCAGACCACTGAGCTGAAGAACAGCTCTCCTATGGCTGGCCCGAAGGATTAGACTTATTTTTCGTGGCTAAGAACCAATTGGTTACTTAGCAACGGGACCTACAGATTATTGTGGAATCCGAACCACATTATAGCGAGAAATGAATTTCTGTCACCAGAAATAAATTCCTCTAACTCTTCATTAGCCAGCCGGAGACTCGAACTCGGAGTAGCGAGTGCTAGCCCACAACTCTACCGACTCACCCAACGGAGAGCTCTAACTGGAAATATTTTGCGGTATCTAGTGTATCGATGAAAATTATTAAAAAAAAGAGAGATAATCATTTTGAAAGAAGTCATCTTGATAACAGATTTGAAAACGTAACCAAAATTTGACCAAGTTGCTGCGTTTAATCCCACCGGTGTTGTATGTATCCTGAAGAATCATTTTCAAATCTTTTTCTTTTGAAGCAAAATTAAATAATTTTCGTTATTTATTAGTGACTTATTTTATCCCAAGATCGGTTAGAAGCGGATTGATTGATGACTCGGCCTCATAAAAGGTAAAGCATCACTGAAACGTGAGACATACTTCAGGAGTTTCGTGGGACGTGCAGTTGGCCAAAATGGGACCTGGAAGCTTATTAGCGTGGGAAAATGTGTCCGAAACCATTTTTAAGTTTGAAATCGCCAGCGATGTTTTGTCACTACCAAAATCACTTTCCTGGTTTCCTTTTTCATCCGTTTATTATTTTTTTTTTTTACTAAAAGAAGCATATTTTTATTCAGTGCTTAAAGTTACAATATATGCCGAGTTGTTTGACGAAAACCTAGTCTTGTTTTTATAAAAAAAAAAGTTGATTTCGATCAGGCTTTTCGAAAACTCGCACGTGTAGATAACAAGAGACATATTATCATTATCAATTAGTCTAACTGTAACAAGGACAACAGACCTGTTATAAAGATTTCAATCATGAAAAGCAATACTTCAGTTTTTATTTTTCTAAATTCTCCGGCTGTTAGGAATCATATTGCGATCCTTTTTTAATTGGTGACATCAAAGATATGACTCATTTAAAACTCCAGGTCTGTGAATGAGAATAATAATAATAATAATGTTCATTGTCAGACTCTTCCACGTATATCCTACCATGCATCCATGGGATTAATTCTTGCTTTGTGTTTACAAGACAGATGATTACTTTGGGATTTTTTCTTTTGGCTTGTCTCGTCCTGTCATATATGTTGGTCTTTCATTATCATATTTATTCGTTATTTACCTTGCATTGTTTTCGCGAGTCTATTTTTGTTATGCTAGTTTGTATTTGAACTGTAATCCTTTGCATCCATTACGTCAGAGTTTTAATTGTTTATGCATTGCCATTCCAATTTTTGTTTACTTTGTGTCGTGTGCTTGTGTGTGCTTGTGTATGTGTGTGTGTGTGTGTGTGTGTGTTCCTAGTCACAGTTCTTCCCTACTGTGCTGGGTTGTCCTCACGCTGTGAGGAGCTGTACCTCTCATATCCCTCACCAGCAGCTGTGGTCACTCTCAAGTAAATAAAAAATAAAAGAGAGAGAGAGAGAGAGAGAGAGAGAGAGAGAGAGAGAGAGAGAGAGAGAGAGAGAGAGGGAAGAAAAAAACAATTTCCACGCAACGGGTTTTGCGGTAGGGGAGAGCCAAGCTATTACAATAAGTGAGGAAAAAAAGTAGAGGTTCGTTTTCTGCCATGCCGAGATGCTGAGCCCTTATCTCGATGATTTTTTTAGTTTTTTTGTAATGGTGAAGAGAAATTCAAAGAACTGCTTGTAAAGACAAAAACATAAATCAAAATGCTTTTTTGGAAAATTGGGTATATTGGCAAATAATGGCTGATATATGCAACAATTCTTGCAAAAAGAGTATGCAAAAAATACAAAAAACATTTCATATATATACGTATATATATACATATAGAAGATAGATAAATAAATAGATAGAGAGATAGATAGATAGATAGACAGATAGATAGACAGATAGATAGATAGAGAGAGAGAGAAACTTATATGAACAATTTTCCTTCCTTAATTCGTCATTTTCAGCAATCTAAAACTTGCCACTGAATTAACCTTATGACTTCAAGACACGGATTACCACATGTGAATAAAGAGGAAAAATATGACAAGTAACAAAAGAAAACACCAGAAATATATTGTTGCATTTATGAAAGCATCAAGAAATCTCTCTCTCTCTCTCTCTCTCTCTCTCTCTCTCTCTCTCTCTCTCTCTCTCTCTCTCTCTCTCTCTGCATTTGCAAGAAACTGCCTCATTTTTTTTATTTCCCCTCGATAGCAGCCAGCCATTTGTGCAATCCTCCCTTCTCTTGCAAGAACGATAGAAAGACATATTCCCCCGAATATTAATCACTGATTGGTAAAGGTATATCAGTGCTGCTTATGTCATTTTCTTTGGTCTTTCAGACAGTGTCTCATTCCTTTTTATCTGATTTTTCTTATACTCGGATACCTTGACTAGTTAATTCCTCCCCCTTGCAATTTCAGAATGAAAGATGCAAATATTAGAATGTCATTCTCCTTGCTATGAACATAATGATCCTCATTTTTGGCGTTATGGTTTACAGAAGAATTGATTTAGTGGGACTTAAAAAATAGAAAGAAATATGAGGAAGAACTTTTGAAAATATAAAATTAATCCCTAGTTAGAGTCCGCCTTAATCACAAGTTACTAAAAGCACTTAATACCTAGTTAGATTCCGCCCTAATCACAACTTACTAGAAGCACTCAATACCTAATTAGATTCCGACCTAATCACTAGTTACTAAAGGCATTCCCTAGCTAGATTCCGCCCTAATCACTAGTTTCTCAAGCACTTGATAAAAATGTGGTTAAGGTAACCTTATTCTGACCTGTCGGGTATGGGTTCGAATCCGGTAAGGGGTGTCTGCATTTCTTCATTGGTTTCTTCATTTGCAGCTCAGGCTTTGCAGTTACAAGCATATCCTAAGAGTGTAAAGAAATAGGGAGGCTAGAAACTCACTGGGGCTGTTACGAATACATATACATCTGGTGGAAAATACCAAGTAGAATATATATAGATATATGTGTGTGTGTGTGTGTGTGTGTGTGTGTGCGCGTGTATACATATGTTTATATAATATATATGTGTTTATACATATATATATATATATATATTTATATGTTCCTGTATGCATATATATATACATATGCGTGTATGCATATGTGTATATATATACATATATTTACACGTCTATATATATATGTATATAAATTATACATATGTATTCATATACACATATGTATGTATATATATTTATATGTAGATATATATATATATGTATATATATATATATATATATATATATATATATATATATATACATATATATATATATGTATATATAAACAATCTCCTGGTTATAAAACGCTAAAGATTATATATAGGCTATGTATATATATACATTCATATACATAAATATGTATATATAGGCCTATATATACATATATATATTAATATATATACACTGTATAGGTAATATATATAAATACACATACAATTCTGCATAGTTATCTGCAGTTTTTTTCTTTTTTCGGCGAGAGTCGTTAGTGTAGTCTTCCATCAGTAATCGTTAGTCAAAAGATTTTGCAACTGGGCGCAACCACATGCAAATGCCTGCCGAAGTGGTTTATGAATGTACCACGCTGTAAGTTATGCTGCAACACGCGCGGCTGAGGACGCTATAAACGCAACGGTTTTTTAGTTCTTGTGTCCTGGTTTTAGTCTTCTGTAAAAGAAGACTATTGAGATGGCTATTGGTCTGTCCGTCCGGACTTTTTCTGTCTGCCCTCAGATCTTAAAAACTACTGAGGCTAGAGGGCTGCAAATTGGTATGTTGATCATCCACCCTTCAACCATCAAATATACCAAACTGCAGCCATTTAGCCTCAGTAGCTTTTATTTTATTTAGAGTTAAAGTTAGCCATTATTACACGTCTGCCACCGCAATAGGTACCAACAACACAGGCCACCACCGGGCCGTGACTGATAGTTTCATGGGCTGAGACTGAGAGTTTCATGGGCCGTGACTGAGAGTTTCATACTGCATTATACGCTATACAGAAAACTCGATTGTGCCGAAGAAACTACGGCGCATTTTTTACTTTTTATTTTTGCATGGGTTTTTCCGTCCTTGTTATATTCCTTCAGGTAACATTATTAACATCTACATTTTTCATCACAATTGTTCCTGAACAAACATTGATACTTCTCTCTAAAATTCGTAATTCTTTGTCTTGAGAGATTTAATGCAGCTCTCTCTCTCTCTCTCTCTCTCTCTCTCTCTCTCTCTCTCTCTCTCTCTCTCTCTCTCTCTCTCTCTCTCTCTCTCTCTATGCTTTTCATGGCGCTCTTTGTGTTCCAGTTTAGAACAATAACAGAGCGACACTTTCCTTTGTCCGACTCACTCTAATACCTTTAGTAGTTTCAAAGGTATTTTGCGCATTTGAGTTCATGCGTGCAAGCGCTTTTGTTGAGTCCTCTTGTGCCTTCGTCGCTTTTGGCGCCTTGTATGCTGTCTGCGTTTTTCCTTTTGCGTTCTCTCTCTCTCTCTCTCTCTCTCTCTCTCTCTCTCTCTCTCTCTCTCTCTCTCTCTATATCTCTATATATATATATATATATATATATATATATATATATATATATATATATATTTATATATTTATATATATATATATATAATATATATATATATATATATATATATTTTTATATATAATAAATTTATATTCATATATATATATATATATATATATATATATGAGAGAGAGAGAGAGAGAGAGAGAGAGAGAGAGAGAGAGAGAGAGAGAGAGAGAGAGACAGAGAGAGAGAGTATATATACATGATGTATGTGTATATATATATACATATGTATGTGTATAATATATATATATATATATATATATATATATATATTATATAATATACATATATATATATATATATATAAAAGAGAGAGAGAGAGAGAGAGAGAGAGAGAGAGAGAGAGAGAGAGAGAGAGAGAGAGAGACAGAGAGAGAGAGAGAGAAGGCAATAGCGAATATATGCCGCGGTTAGGACATTTCCAAAGATCCGATTACCAGAACAGCAGCCCACAAAAGGACAGCTCAGAGAAGAACGAACCTTTCCTAAATAGCAACACCGGGGCGTTAATTGTGAGGGCAATCATAGCTGTAGCTTTCTTTGTAGTGGAATCCTCCGAAGGTGCAAAATCAACTCCTATTCGCTTTTGTTTGCGTCACTGGAAGGCGTCACCCGCCCACTCACTCCGTGGACTCAAGGACCTATTCGTCAGCGCTTATTCCAGACCTCTCTGAAAGTCTTTGACTTTCACGCTTTGCAATATATCAGTCAAGTTATATCTCGGAAGTTTTCAGTTAATTACGGAATTTTTACGATTATTCTTTGGGTCTCTGTGTTGAGAGAGAGAGAGAGAGAGAGAGAGAGAGAGAGAGAGAGAGAGAGAGAGAGAGAATAAAAGACTCACATTATCTATATCATCCACTTAATTAACACCATTAACTTTTAATGCATTCCTGCGCGTATCCCGTCTAAAAATGTCCCGATCCAAAAATTAAAAAAAAAAAAAAATTAAGCATAATGACGAGCAACGTGATTTTTCTGAACGGGGAATTTAATGAGCAGGTTGCAAGCGCCCTCTGGAGGCCTGGGGAGTTGGGGGTTGGGGGGAGGGTGTCTGAGGCCTTATCAGGGTGGGAGGGGTTGGGAGGAAAAGGACTTATCACGAGAGCGAGACTTAAAATTAATTTTGGAAAGTCGACTGGGAGCCAAACTTCCCGTTTCATTCCTTTCGATATTTTTACTGTTAATTGGTTTGATGATTCAATCTGGCAGGCGGGAGATTTACTCCTGCGCTTGCCTGTCTCAGCCCTTGAATGAAGTAAGAGCCATGATTGGAGTACCGCACTTGCATTACCGAACCGTGATGTACCGGTGAGTACAAGCGGTTATGGATAAAAATTAGGTCCGAAAACTAAACAGTAAGCTAGTAGGACTGATTATTACTAAATCTTGCTTCACCTTTTTATACGCTTATTTTCTCTTTTTAGATTTGTTGGTTTCCAGCCTATAAAGCAAATTGTTTTATCTTTAATACCGAATAAATTTCTGTCACTTTCTGATTAACTGCCTCTGTTTCTGGTGAGAGCTGGTTTAAATCTGTCAGATTTTCCGTCTACATATTTTTTATTCACACTGGAACGCAGCGATAAATGTATCAACGTTTTAAAACTCAATTTTTTTGCAAATAAAAAAAAAACAAGACAACGAAAATGCTTAAAGAATGTTGTCTCTTATATGGATCAGTGATTTGCCGTGTTGTTACATAAAAAACAAAAACTTTCATTGCATATGTAACGGTAAACAGAAAAGAAATGCAGAACTTCTCTATCTTACAAGCAAATGCCAAAGAATAAAGTTTCTCTCCTTCTTTGCACGGTCTCGAGACTGTCATTGTGTGAGAATCAAAGAAATTGTATTTTGATGTTCATTTATCTTCAGCAGCTGTTTCTGAAGGGAGATGAACACTAGAATACAATTTCTTTGACTCTCATCAAACGACACAGTCCCGTGATCGTGAAAAGATGAAAGATTATTTTTTCCATTTGCTTGTAAGGTATCTTAATAAATTAGTCGCATACCCCAAGTATACGGAATTAAGTATTCGGAATGATATCAGGGCCCAAGCACGGGGTTGAAAAAGATTATACTTTTCCGGGGCCCGGCAGTCTGAGAGGTAGTGACAGCAGCTTATTTATTTTAACTTATTCTTTTTAGAGAATAAACAAAATCAAAGGATGAAGGATACTCAAGGGGCCCATGCTCCCCTAACAATATTATTATTATTTTTTTTTAAATAACTGATAATCAACTATATTTTTGGTACTTCCACATACTCTTGCAATAAAATCAAACTAATTGAGTTTTATATATTCCTAACATTTAATTTAAGCCTGTAGTTGAACACTTTTGACTTGTGTGAGGCCTGGATGGAGGTGATGGTGTAAGTCTCCCAGGGGTAGAGGAAGGGTGCGGGAGGGGCCCAGTTTTTATGCAAGCACCGGGGCCTGAAAGGGTGATGCTTATGCCCCTGAATGATATTCATTATACTGAAATTATGAAGCCGAACTCATCCAGACGGTTCACGTTCCTTTTCAACACCTTTCAAAAATATTCATCCAAAGGTGACGAGAAATATTGATGCTGATGGTTTAGGCTATAGACGGAAAGGAGCAGCCCTTCGTTTGAGGGTCATGTAGGCATTAAAGAAAACATGAAAAATGTAGTCCATTACTTCTAAAATTTCTCACTGCTTAAGAGTGCGAGGATAACCAGCAGGTATCTGGAAAGTATGTAAAATGATAGCCAAAAACAGTTTGGCAGTGGTTCGACAGTTCCAGTTGAACAAGCATGCTACTGATGGAACAGCATTTATTGAAACTTATGAACTAAACAGGAATTAATTCGAAGACAAAGAATATAAATTTGTCTGCTCGCCGTCACCGGTGAATCTTAGTGTAAGAAGGAAATACCTGTACAATTGATCATTACGGAGAACAAGGCTTTGCATAAGTAGGAGTGTTGAGAGATATCAGTATACTGGTGCTGGCTGACTTCCGTCAAAAATTTATATTAACCTTATTATCCTATTCGCAAAGTGTTTTGCAAAACACATCACTCACTACACCAGATTTTCCCAGTTCTGCAAAATACCGTGAAACGTAATTTCTTATTCTAGTAATCAGTATTAGCCACACAATTAGTCATGCTTCTCCCACCGTGACTTGAGGCAGCAGTATACTGGTATTGGAGACGCAAATTTTTACAAAGAGTTTTTTAAATCTCTCTCTCTCTATCTCTTCTTTTGTCGAGAGTACGTTTGAAAGCCCATACACTTTGATGTTTGTCTGTTTCTGCGAGTAATTTTTGTTTTTTATTTATTTATATTAGATTTTAAAGTCATGTTCATCGTTTGGCCAGATTAAACAGGGGTGGAATGGGTGTCAGTGCCTCAATTATGTCCTCATTAAATGAGCATAAAAGCAGCAAGTAGATGCCACAAAATTCTCTCGTCTTTCTGTACTTTATTCTCTCTGCTTTTCT
>NC_089791.1:17840844-17898795 GCF_040412425.1 Macrobrachium rosenbergii
CAGCTACTTATCGCATACTTATCACACATAACTGTAAGTGGAGAGCGAATCTTTGGCATATGCTTAATAATTGTATGAGGCCTCTTTAGGACTAAGCTACCAGTACGTCATTGACATGATTGTCATGTGCGAAAGTTGCCGACGCGTATTTATGATATTTGACTGTAGTGTGAAGGCATCCTTAACTTTTTTCCTTACCAGACCCCAGCTGAGTTTCACACTGATGTTTCCATACTTTCCACCACCTTGTTTCCACCGGACTTTGTCAACATCATCACCCTCACTCACTCAATGGTACTATGGGCTGTCAGTATGATTTCAAAATATGCCAATATTTCGGTTTTGCTTCATATATGGGTAGCCAGGAGTAGAACAGGAAATAAACATCGAAAGTATCCTAACTTTTTTATATAACGAGTTATCTGCTGTTCTTCTGGGTCCATTAAAACATGGTTCAAAATTTTCAGATATAAAAGCAGACAAGACATTCATTTCCCTAATTATTTTGATGTACTGAGAATGTCAAAGATATACTCTGTTATCAAAATTTAGTATAGCGGATATGATGGTAGACTTGAGAAGAAGCTTACAAAAACCAATTTTTTTTTTTTTAGATTCCTTTTCTGAGTGAATATTTAATAATCATATCGATATTTCAGTAAGATTTGACTGAGCTCTTTTTTTTTATTGCTCTCTCCACGAAGAAAATAGTCCGTGCTTGCCAGATGATGAATAACTCTTTGGAAAACTTGGAATTATAATTATAAATCACGTCAGTGTTATGACCGCCATTAATCTGAGGACAAAAGCGCAACATTTTGAGAATTCAAAAAGCAAAATATGCTGCTGATTTATTCAGGATACGTTATGAGAAGTAGATTCGTGAATAATAACGATGAAGGTAATTAGAATACAAGGCACATTTTTGTGCTGGAGCCATAAAACGACGTTTGTATCTTTGTCTATATTTGGAATAATCCATTATGAAATTTGAGACAGAAAATTTAGGTTATGGCAGCTTTTACGTGGATGTTACTGGAGACGGGAAGTTCTCATTCGACCAAGGAATATTAAATTGGCACCAAGCAATAATGGCCAGAGACGCCTTACTACTAATTGGTTAGTACTGTAACTGTCACGCACCAGAAACGGCGAGATTTTCGTTGATCATTTTATGCAAACAATAATGGACTATGAACTATCAGTAGCCTTGAAGACCCTTGTAGAAGTGTACAGTAAGTTTGTCATATTCAGAATCTAAATAATTTTAGCATAACAATGATGCTTAATTTCTCAAGTACGTTTTTTTGGAAGAAGGTGTGTAGTACTGACAATACAATAGGATTGTACACACTGCAGTGTATGTTTTAGCTTAAGAGTCAGAGTTCTCCCAGTGATCCTGAGTCATTGGATCTGGATCTGCCTAGCAACGAACGTCTCAGGCAATGTCCTTGCTATATGTATTTTTATTTCTGTAAAATTCCTCACTACTCGTAGTGCCCTGTGTCCAACTGGGAGTTGTGAACAGCCCAAAACTGATCTGACGAAACACACAACCGGTATCTAAACCAATAGGCTTTGAAACTTGTAGCTACTTGTTAGGCTTGACGACTAAAAATGTTTACTTCATAAAACGCTATTTCAGTGATGAAGAAACGTGTGGTTACAAAATATTTCAAAAAGTCATTCAGTGTTAGTTCTTTTTAACGTGCCTGCCATGATTAGTGGCTCGGTTATGGCGTGCTGCCGGAGTATAGTTGCTAATAAGTGTAAACATTTGGAGCACCATGAAAAACAACGCTTCTCATTGCGCCTTCCGTTGTCGTTATTACAGGATTCCGGAGCGGCGATGCGTCTCTTTATTTTCACTCTGTGGCGTCGGTTTGCTCCATATTTCTTTGAGGTGCTGACATTTATTTCTTACCATCATTTTCAATTTAGTATCCCCTCTCGCCTTCCTGACTGGTTGGTATTATTCTTGCCAACCCTGAATGAAGAATTGCGCTTGACTTCTCCTCACGTTTTACCAAAATCACTTTCCAGTTTATCTCGCAACTGCTTAAAAAAAAAAAAAAAAAAAAAGACTTGAATGATCGTATTGCTTTTAGTGTCTGGGTTTTGCCTCTAAATACCATACATTTATCCGTTCATATCTTGATCGTTTCCCAGAGACTAAACTTACCAAGTTAAGCGATTGGGCTTCGATGCGTGCCATTTATGCTTACGGATTTTGGTAGTTTCATCAAACGTAACCTTTGTATTTTTTTCATGGTTAAAGGATATCAGGGATTTATGTTGATGGTTTCTCCAATTCAATGACTTAAAAAATCCAGTTCGAGTGTTTTTTTTTTTAAAACATGTGTCCCATTGTCGATAATACTTAAATTGCACAATCAACAAACTTCATTCTCTTATTTCGGTTTTTCCTCTGCTTACGGCGTTTCTTTCATGTAAATGACAAGTGTCCAAAGACAATTTATTAACTGCAAATTCACTCACAAATGAAATCAGAGCAACTGTACGTGATATGACGACGAAAAACGATGATACCGAAAGGGAAAATACAATTAAAATGAATAACGAATTCGAAATTATCAAAACGAAGGGATTCCTGAAAAATACATGTTAACGTACTCGCTAACATTATTTTGTTACCTTGCTTTTTGTTTAGGAACAAGGTGAATGAAATTATTATCAGAATGTCATACAAGTTGGAGAGAGAGAGAGAGAGAGAGAGAGAGAGAGAGAGACGTAATGCCGTTCAAAATCGGATTGATAAGAACATTTATGAAGAATATGTAATATTTCTAAGGCTTTGCTTTAACTGAATAATAATTTTTACCATTATTACTTGGTGCCAGATATTATTATTATTATTATTATTATTATTATTATTATTATTATTATTATTATTATTATTATTATTATTATTCAAAAATGAAAACTTTTATTGAGAAAAACTCTGTATCACGAGAGTTCATAAATGTTCTAAAGGGTCGACAATAATATAATTATTAAAGGCTCGAGTAGAATTTTATAAAAGCTTTCGAACCCTTCTCTGGTTCATCTTTTTGACAGAAGATGAACCCAGAGAAGGGTTCGAAAGCTTTTATAAAATTATACTTGAGCCTTTAACAATTATATTATTGTGGACCGTTTAGAACAATGAAAACTATTAAGCAAAAATCTGAAATGTCATTAGCTTGTGAAACAAGCGCCCACGTAATAAAAAATGTGGACATTAAATTTGATAGCTCGGAGAACTTGACTGCAATATACTTAGACACACAAACGAATGATAACAGCAGTTGTAAGGAAAGGAATATTAATTGAAACAAGTTAAAGGAATGTCGTTGATATTGGAAAGATCCGTATGACTCGAGACTTAACTTACTCTCTCCGATTAAGGTTTCTTAATTTCATGTTGCGAAACTTTCAAGTGTTCTTAATTCACATTGAATCATTTTACTCTTGAATACTTTATTTTACGTCCAGTCATCTTTCTTCAACTTCATGTTACGAGATTTATTACGAAAAACTCTTTTGAGACGAAATGCAGAAAGATGATAAATGCTTGACACGTTTTGTTCAAATCGTTCTTAAACTCTACAATTAACGAAAACGTAGGGGGGATTAGTGCCGTCAGTGCACCTCACGTGGTGCACTGTAGGCATTACTAAAGGTTCTTTGCAGTGTCCCTTCATCCCGTAGCAGCGATCCCTTTCATTCCTTTAACTGTACCTCCTTTCATATTCTCTTTATTCCGGCTTACTTTTAGTTCCTCGTTCGAGTTTCCGGCCGGCCAATGAAGAATTAGATGAATCTATTTCGGTGGTAGAAATTAATTTCTCGCTATAATGTGGTTCGGATTCCTCAATAAGCTGTAGGTCCCGTTGCTAGGTAACCAATTGGTTCTTAGCCACGTAAAATAAGTCTAATCCTTCGGGCCAGCTCTAGGAGAGCTGTTAATCAGCTCAGTGGTCTGGTTAAACCAAGGTATACTTTTCCACCCTCTCCTAACATTATTGCTTCAGAGTGCAACTGAGAGGTTTTCCTCCTATTACACCTTTCGAACTTTTTGCTCTGAATTTTCTTCCAGCGCTGAATGACCTCGTAGGTTCCCACGCTTGCTTGGCTTTGGGCTTAAATTTTATATTCCATTTGCTATAAAGTGGCTTGATGTTAGATAAAAAAATATGGGAAATGAAATTCGAGCTTTGAGACACTTACATAGCCTACTGAAAATCAAGTCTAGTCTGCTAGCTCCAAGAATTTGGTTTTAAAAGGACTTCTCGTATAAATAATAAAATTTAATATGCGAATATGTCCAGAGCTTATGGAGATCGAGGTTTGCTTTGAAGTCAGAGCATAAAAATCCCAGCTATTTAATGCTTTGCCATATTTTTAATAGTTCTATTTCGTTTTCATTTTAATATTTCCATACTGTCATTTTTTCACGTCTGAAGGATTACGTCAAAGAGTGAACAACGTAATGGTAGTTAATTTTTTCAAAGACATACTCACGGAATAGACTGAATTCTCTCTCTCTCTCTCTCTCTCTCTCTCTCTCTCTCTCTCTCTCTCTCTCTCTCTCTCTCTCTCTCTCTCTCTCTGATATATATATATATGTGTGTGTGTGTGTATACAGTGTATACACAGTGTGTGTGTACGTATATTAACAAATTTTATTTTATTTTGTATAGAAATTTGTTTAATGCAACTGAAACCCTTCGACTGTAACTGATTAACATATTTTCAGCCAATGACTCGGAGCTGGCGTAGAAGGGCATAAGATAAAGTAACTACCGTTTTCTAAGCAGAGGTCACCTGCGAGGGTTTATGACCTGCTTCCTTTTCTGTGACCTACTGTTACTGGCTCTTTAAATGTCATCTCAAAGCATGAATAAAAAGCCTTGCTAGCATAAGGCCACTTTCACAACAATATGTTGATGTACTCTTTCCAGGATGTGTGGAGTAACAAAAATGGACAGAATCAAAATGAAAGAAATAAGAGGAACCACTGAGAAGGGATGAGACATTTGGCACTATCAGAGAAGGCCCAGGAAAGAAGACTGCAGTGGTATGGCCATGTGATGAGAAGGGATGAGACATTTAGGGGGGTGAGTGATGCAGATGGAGGTGCCTGTGGGAGAGCAAGGGGAAGACCGAAGCGAAGGCGGATGGAAGTAGACCTGAGAGACAAAACAATAATTGTTTTGTTCTCTGACAATTATTGTCAGAGGACGATGTGTTTGACAGAGCCAGGTGGAGGAAAGCCGTCAGAAACATCGACCCCACATGCAAGTGGGAAAAGATGCAGAGAAAGAAAAAGACTCTTTCCGGGCTGCCAAAGATTAGGAAGAACAATTTAATTTTTTTATTATCAGTTGACAGCCTAACGTTCGTTACAGAAACTAAGATTTGTTTTTACTTTCATTTGCAAAAAGTATAAAAAAGATTTCGAGAGCCTAATCGATTACAGGGATTTCATTTTTAACTCTTTTCTCTTGAGCTCTGTGATTCGTTAAGGTGTATAAATGAAAGACTGAATACTGAATTCTGGGATTTGTTGCGGGAAAAAAACTAGCTTTTGTCTTTAAATTCTGTACTGGAAATTTTTATGATTGCATCGTCACAGTTGCAATCACGGCTTGTGATTCCGTTTTGATTGGTTTTCTGAAAATTAATCTATTTGTCTTTGTGAACTCACAAGGAAACTTACTCTTTGAATGTATCTCAGTGAAAGCGAAATGAAAAATGTAGATTAAAAAGTTGTAAAATACACAGAAAATGGTTCGAATGTTCTCCAAAGGAAAGCAGGTTGCCTGTGGTGAATCATTCCTGAAGTTTTTGTTTATTTAAATTGGCGTAGATTTAAATATGTGGAATCATCGCTAGACTGTGGTAGACATTATGTTAAAAGCACGAGGACTTGAACTAAATTGATCAAGATTTGGAAAGGTTAATGTGTGGTTTTATGCTAGAAACACCTGTAATGAATCATGTTGTCAGACCAACGACTTGCCTAAATAACTTTCGCAAGCCACTGATACATGTATGGAAGTCTTTTTTTTTTTTTTTTTTTTTTTTCTTTTTTTTTTTTTTTTTTGTCGGAGCAGATCAATGACATTTTCTAGGTTAATTTTGGCTCCCTAAGTTGTTATACTATTAAAATTACTGTTGATGAGGTCATTCATGGAAACTGTCGTCACAAAAAGTTAAGTATATCTTAGTTTTACCAGACCCCTGAGCTGATCAACAGCTCTCCTAGGGCTGGCCCGAAGGATTAGACTTATTCTACGTGGCTAAGAACCAGTTGGTTACCTAGCAACGGGACCTACAGTTTATTGTGGAATCCGAACCACATTATAGCTAGAAATAAATTTCTATCACCAGAAATAAATTCCCCTAATTCTTCATGAGCTTGCCGGAGACTCGAACTCGGGCCTAGCGAGTGCTAGGCGACAACTCTACCGACTCTCCCAACGAGGAACTAACTGTCGTCACAATACCAATAGGTGTAAGGCTCCATATTTTGATGTAGATGAGGCTGTTGCTATTTCGTAAATCTTTTTGAATAATGAGATATAGTATTTTTGCTAATAAGTTAACAGCTTCCGCTAATTACTGTATCATGGATTATATTGCATCTATGTTAACCTGAGTTACGCTGGCAGGAAGTAGTAATCCTAAAGCAAAAGAAAATTTATTCTGTTTGTATTTTCTCGTTACAGAAAGATTGCTGCTTTCTAAATTGCATCACGCTAATTTATAAAGATATAACTGTCAATTTTCGATGACGAAAGACTAATTTTAAGATGAGTTACCCATGCATAGAAAATCTGACGGTGACTAATCACATTGGCTGAAATTGAAAACTGTTGGTTCGCTTCACATATGCATAATAATGAATAAACAGTCGTTTTCCCCTGAGCTGACTACTTTGTTTGCAAGCATGGCGTGATGGAGAGAGAAAAAGAGAGACAGAGTGGGTGCGAATGAGTAAGAGAGAGAGAGAGAGAGAGAGAGAGAGAGAGAGAGAGAGAGAGAGAGAACACACATATCGGACTTCATATATTGATACCCGCAACCAACACCAACATCCACTCTATAAAGTGGGTTTATCACACCCCCACACTTGTTTTGTTAGCGCCCGCTGACGGTGGCAAGGGAGGCAGCGAGGGAAATTGCTGCTGCTGCAGCTGCTGGCAAAGAGGCCGCTGGCCACGTTGGCTGGCTTGAGGCGTAAAGAGTTTGCTGGCATCGGCTGGCTGTAGAAGTAGGGGGGTTGGCTGGTCGGGGGATGGGGTCGTCGGGGGGATTAGAGTGGGAGTAGAGCTTGAGCAGTTGCCTCATACATACTGATGAATGTATCGAGAGGCTGTCAGCGCCTTGAGTGACTGATCACCGAATTGGTTTGGCCCTTTGTCGATACCCTTATATCCAGCGAACGTATTCCATCCGGAGTGGTCGAATATGCGTTTCGGTTAGATGTTTGCCGAGCAACAGGATTTCAGGGATTTGAAAGGTGAGGAAGGGATGGCCTACTTCCTTGTTGCAGAAATAGATTAGGGACAGATAGTCCTTCAAAAGAAGGCATCGTGCTTACCCCATACAAAAATGGGAAAAAAGCACGTTAAAAGAAGAAGAAGAAGAAAGCATGGAAATTTATGTCTGTTTATAAGTTATTTGTGTGAAGGAGCGTTGTTCATGATGCATAGTAATTTAGTCCTGTCAAGGCTCAGTTTGTGAGAAACCTTCATTTTACACCTCGCTTTTTCGTTGCGTGTGTACGTGATTTACGTTTATATGTATGTAAGTCGCCGTCCAAGCATCATAAGAGTAATAAAAAGCTGAGTAATAAAAAGCTAAGTGTGTATGAAATAAACAAAAAAAGAGGAAGGTCTGAACACAGTGAATTTGAACATTCAGTGTGCTAGGCCTAGTTTGAATCTCCAGTCACCTAGAGGCGGTGGCCTCAGAAGGTGCTAGCCTTCCTGTTCTCAGCAATCCTGTTGAAATGAGGTTGCTAGACCATCTCATACTCCAGCGGGGTAGTGACCCAACAAAGTTACGTTCCTAACCAGTACCTAATTCACACTTTGTGTCAGGAGAGACATATATTTTTGTGGATGTGTGAGGGTGGGGAGAGGGGGGGTGGCTAGCAACCTCATTCCGAAAGATTTGCAGAAATCAGAAGGCTAACACCTTCTGGAGCCACTGTCTCTGAAGAAAAAAATGAATAATGAAAAAGATTAATTGCTCTGCTGGGGCTGTTACCCCCATGCATTCCTCCAACCAGACTAATGCCTACCACAGCCGACCTATTACTAAGTACCCAACAAACTAGAGCTAAAGCGTCCAGGAAGTTCAAAATTTGGGAAGATATATACTGTTAGTAGCCAAAAGGCCTGTTGACTTTTTAAGCAATGGCCTCTTCGACGTATCAGAAGGAAAGCTCCTCGAACCCATTTTATTCCGTAGCGGGTTAGTGCCGTCAGTGCACCTCACGCGCTGTGCACCATATACTATGTATAGGTGTTACTTGAGGTTCTTTGCAGCGTTCCTTCGGCCCTAAGCTGCAACCCCTTTCATTCCTTTAACTGTACCTCCGTTCATAGTCTTTCTTCCATCTTACTTTCCACCCTCTTTTAACAATTGTTTCATAGTGCAACTGCGAATTTTTCCTCCTTTTACTCTCAGTTTTCTTTTCAGCACTGAATGACCTTCGACCTAAACTGTATATTCCATTCTATTCTATTCTATTCAAACACATTTTAGAGTAATTTCTGGGGGATCCTATTACAGCTTACAGCTATTTGACTCCGACGCTTAATAGTCTGACATGCTGTTCTTGTCTTAAGAACGGATCGTTTTCTGTAAGCAGAGGCTAGTTTGACAACTTGACAAGTGAGGTGCAGAATATCGAGGTTTTTCAAGCGATTATAAAAAGATCTAAAAGTCTGAGTCATTTTCAATAGATAACCATTCTGGCCATAATTTCAGATCGGGCGCATCATTTCACTGAATCGCTATTGCTCGTAAATTTAAGGATCTAACAATCTTTTAAAAAATTAATAACGGCTGTTCCTTACACCATGTGGAGTTCTGCTTTTTCCATAATTGGAAAATCTGACATTTCTTGCGTGCCAAAGGACTAACCTTAACCAGACAATTACGGTGTAATAAATTGTGAAACGAAAAGAATTATATATAAACGATAGTAGTAGGTAAAATATCACGAATTTACTGTTCAGGGTGATGAAAAGTGAGTGACATTAATTCTGAAAAGTCTTGTCTTAATCATATTCCAGAGTATTAAGTGAGTTACCTTGGAATCGTCTAACTGGATTACTGTACGTAGATAGTTGCGGATAATAATGTCGTTCATGATATATATATTGAAAAAAAATCTTCCCTGGTATCAGAGCATGGGAGCATGGTCTTACAAAAAGAGATTATACATCGGGCCCCATTTAAAGTGATTTGCACACATCGATAAGAACAAAATCCACCTTTCCATACCTTGTGGAAACAGCGGAAGCAGCTCACAAAAGCCTCTGTAAACTGCAAATGATTTCGGGTTAGATTTTAGCTACAACTTGACTCATCATTGTCACCGACAAGGGGCCCTCTTCAATCTCTTTCTGGATGACCTGGAACTCGTGTGCCTGCAAAAGCATTCCTGGAAAAGGCAGAATTAAAGTTGAATTAAAGCAATGAATCATCCCTTTCATCGCTGAGAGTGAATTCGATGTCAAACCCCTGTGTAGGATGGTTGGACAGTATTTGATTATATTCATTTCTTTCGTGGGCGTTAAGTGTTTTCATTCTCAGTGTCGATTTTTAGAGAAGATGAATTGTTCCTGCTAGCTAGAAGCGATTTGTATTTCATTATCGTTATGAGTTTGTAGGAGATCTATGTACATACAGACAAACGGAAAAAACAAATGGTCAGGGAATGCAGGTTTTATTATATATATATATATATATATATATATATATATATATATATATATATATATATATATATATATATATATATATATATATATATATATATATATATATATATATATATATATATATATATATGAAATATATATATATATATACATATATATTATATATATGTATATGAATATACACATTATATATATATATATATATATATATATATATATATATATATATATATATATATATATATATATATATATATATATATATATATATATATGTAGAATCTACTGGTCACTTTTACCAGGTACATATGTAATTGTAATAGCCACAATGCCCTCTTAACTTTCCTAATTCTTCATTTTGGATACGTTTTTCACTTCACTACAAAGCCTTAACAACATCCAAGTGCAAGAAATTTGAAGTGGTTATGATCCTCACCATCGTGTATGTATGTATGTATATATATATATATATATATATATATATATATATATATATATATATATATATATATATATATATATATATATATATATATATATACACATACTGTATATGTGTGTGGGGGAATTTTTTTCCTTTTAACATAAAAAAAAAGTTGAATGGCAATCTGAGAGAGAGAGAGAGAGAGAGAGAGAGTACCTTTTGGCAGGCTTGACTCACATAATTCTCTAATACCCTTTTTGAATAGGTGACCTTTTGTGAGGAGGGGGTGTCCTTTGTCGGAGTTTTGTTTGTATGTTTGTGCCATCTTCCTTTGTGCTGTTTTGTCCTCGGTCTGTTGGGAGGTGGAGGAAGAAGGAAAAGGAGGAGAAAAGGAAGGTTTAGTGGAAGGAAGGAAGGAAGGAGAGAAGCGCAGATGAAAATCCCCGGAGATGGAAGTCTTTATGCTGAGGTCTGCCTGAGGAGGAGTTTTGTTGCAGTGAGAGAGAGAGAGAGAGAGAGAGAGAGAGAGAGAGAGAGAGAGAGAGAGAGAGAGAGAAGGGTAAAGAGAACGTATTCTTGCAAAACGTATTAACGCTGCATTTATTAAGTAAGACTGGATGCAAGAGAAGGAGCTATCTGGAAGATAGTTACGCAGATGATGTAACTGTATAACTTTGTGCTGATTGGTTGCACGAGAGAGAGAGAGAGAGAGAGAGAGAGGAATATACAATCCAAAGAACATCTGTCCATGCAAAAGCATGGGACAGAGAGAGGGGTTCCCGCCCTTCCCACATGAATAGCAGCTGAAAAAAGGAATTTTCGAAAAGATCACATCAGGAGAGAACCGATGGGAATTCCCCCCCAAAAAAATCTGGTATGGGTCCTTTTGAAGACTGACCATTGTATGCACATTCGCATTTCGGCAGTGGACATCGCATTCATGCCATAGCAAACTTTTAAATTGTGTCGTTGTCATGGATACGTCAAATATCCGTTGGTGGAGTCTCGATCCACTCGTTAACTTAACGGCGTTGATGGCAGTAACAAATTGATGTCCTTTTGAAGGGGAGTTTGGCGGTATTGGGACGTGACTTAGGCCTAAAAAGAGATGAATAAATATAAGAATCATGTAAGTGAGTGGGAAAATAGCTTCCTGAACCCAGTGGTTTTTTTACATGAAAATTTACATAAATCAGAGAAAACGGAAGCCACAGTGAATGGAAACTGGTCGAGATGGCTGGTTAGTCTGAATCCAGAGATCCCCACCAGGACTCTTTAGTCCTTTAAAACCTTTCTGCTTTGGACAAGGGCTCGTGCTGGCTCAAGTCCGGTTAATCTAAACCAACCAAGTAACCAGTGGACAAGCTATAAAAAGATTTGTCGCTTTTTCATTAGTCTATTATTATGGATCCATTATACGGATCCAATGCGCCTTCCTTTTACTAACTTCTCGTTTTACCTTCAGAGAGCTATGAATGGTAAATATGTACACAGCATCCCTCTGTGTGTGAGTGAACGTGTGTGTGTATGTGTGTTGCCGTTGCTTCTTGATTTCATTTCTCCTTGTACTTGAATTCACGTTATTACCCTTGGGTAATCCTATGCTTACACGCTACCATTCGTAAACTCTCCGATAGATTTTGCACTTGTCCCTAATTTGCTGTAATGATTTAAGCGCCATCCTTAGTAGGACCAAACGTGATTCATTTCATTGTTCAGTGACTGGAACAACAAAACATCTTTTTAATGGGAGAATCGAGGTGTTTCAAATGCTCTTGAGTTCAAGACAAGCGATTCGAAAACTGCTTGAAATCCACAATATTTCACTGTGCAATTTTTCCTCATCTTGAAGTACCAGCCAGTCCACATTTCATTCACGACCGATTCTCTAATCCCCAACTGTGAACCAACAGTAAGAACACCTACTGTGGGTTTCACAGACAGTGCAAGTGCGATTTTTTTGCAATTATTCTGTAACGAACACTCGTATCAGTACCAGATTTTGGTGTAGTGTATTACACCCAGTGAGGAAATTTATAGGAGTATCATGAATCATTTATTGTAAATAATAAAGACTTTTGTACCTATACCAAGAGGCAAAACTCATTAGCCAAGCAAGAAAACGAACACCAGCTTAGAAAAGCTGCGCCTACCTACCATCCCCCTTCACCTCCAACCCCCTTCTTCTTCCTCCCCTCTCCTTTCTCATAGCCACCGAGAGTGGCCATGCCTTTCTTCCCTCACCTGCCCTACGTCCTTCCTTCTCTCTTTCTCTCTCTCTGAAAGTTGCTTTGATTTAAACATATTTTTTACGAATTTTGTATATCTAATAATAATTGACATTGTTGTATAAATGTAACGATTCACTGGTTGTTACCCTCCAGTTAACTGATCTGTTTATACACTGATTTGCTCTCTCTCTCTCTCTCTCTCTCTCTCTCTCTCTCTCTCTCTCTCTCTCTCTCTCTCTCTCTCTCTCTGCCTTTCTGTCAGTTTCTACAAATGTGGGGAGTGGTACAGAGGCTTAACCATTTTTTCCTTTTGCCCCCATGCTTCTTAAATTTAAAGTGTTTATATATAATTATAATAATATATATAATATATATATATATATATATATATATATATATATATATATATATATATATATATATATATAAATCATAATATGTCTTTGAACATTATGCAGTTGTACACCATTATATCATTGCTTATTTCGGTACTGGGTATGAGCGTAGATGATAGGTATTCATAGGAAATGAGAAACAAAATTTTTATTTCACCTAATATCACATATATTCGCCCCCAACCCCACCCTTCGCCCCGCCCCCATGAAAACTTATTACGCTCTGTAAGGACTGAATTGAATTTGATTGAATATTTGTATCGATCGCTAACGGGACTCGAATGTGGGTAGGATATAATCCTTCATATTTAATTTTCTTTGATGGTTTTTTTTATTTTTTTTTTTTTTTTTTTAGTCTTCATCGCTTTCTTAAGAGCAAGTCAACTTCATCGTCAGTGTCACTGTCAAGACTAATAATGACAGGATCAATACTGTCATGCATGTTATCTGTTTAACGATAACTGTCCTCAAACGCTCGTGATCGACGTACTGCCCCTGCCCATGCATCGCCAGTGACAGAGAGCCTTGCTTCCTCCAATCTGGCCTGCAGGTCTGCTCGGGTGAAACGTTGGAGTGAGGAGCGCACGTATCGTTTCATGTGTCCCCACACCTGCTCGATTGCATTGAGCTCGGGATGTGCGGGCGGCAGGCGGACGATTTCGTGACCCCATTCCCGAATGGTGTTATCTACCTTGTACTCAGGCTCTGGCCTATTTTGACGGCATGTGTAGAGGAATTCAGGTCTTATAGCATGCTGCGGGAAGGATATATTTCTGCGCTGTAACCATTCAGTAAGGTCAGATTTCCTGGTAGCAGTGGTGGGATAACGACTCTCTTCAGTCATTATACTCTGGTATGGAGCATTGTCCATCACTAATACCGAAGGCTCCTCTAGGAGTGTCAGGAGCTGAGTTGTTAGCCACCGTAGGAACATTTCGCCATTCATTTCCCCGTGGTAGTCGCCGCTGGTATTTTTAGCAGGGAAGCAGAGGAAGGAGCCCTCAATGAAGCCATCGGCTGTACCACCTGCGACTACCACGAAACGTTCCCCGTCTCTTAGTGGCACCTGACGGCTGTAATTGGCACTGGTATTTGGCTGTGTGGTATCCACCCATTCCATGTTATGACTCATTCTGGTTGTGAACCACGTTTCATCCAGGTACACAACCTCCCTGCCGTCTTCCCTGTGTCTTTGAAGGTCCCGCAGGGAACGTATCCCTTGGCACATGATATCAATCGACGCCTTCCTGACATACATCTTGCGCTGAGTGGTCTTATACTCGATTCCCATTTTGTGGAGTAAGCGCCATAGCGAAATCTTTGAGGTACTTTCAGGGATGATACTTCCTTCCTTCAGGTTCTGTGCCAGGGATGCGAGAGTAAAAGGCTGCTTGGCCACAAACTTTGTATGGATGTGCCGACGTATGGCTCCTACAGAGAAACTGTCAAAGATAGGCTGCGCTGGAGGCGTTGGTGGTGTGACGGGCCGTGGCCCAGTCCTGCGATACACAATCGAATGCACCGTCCCCACTCTCATCCTCAAGGCTGCTGCAACAGGTGGTAAAGCCTATATGAAGGAAAGGATTTATATAGATATGTATCATATAAAATAAAATTTGAACATCCATGACTTGAAAATACGTGCATCAGTATAATCAAGGCTTTAAGTCTGATGAATGTCCTGTGGAAAGGGTCAATATTTATTTGTAATTCATAGAGTAACTGTAACAAGTTACCTATTCAAACGAATCTGAAGGTAATTGTCAGCTTTCTCTTTATTAAAAAAGTTGAAGAGTTGGGTGACAAACTCATTTCTGCAACCATACGGACAGTTATGTTCTGAGGTGGCCATCACTTCTTCAAGCTCACCCTCGTAATACCAGTAGATGGCTAATGCCCTGAGTAGAAATGAGGTTTGCGAAGAAGGTAAGCAAACGCAGGTACAACAATCATTTTCCTATCAGTCATAGTGTCTATCACTCAACTACTCCAAAACCCTTCAGATAGATCTCAATCTAATAACTATTTACATAACCACTATCATAGAGAGAAAGAGAGAGAGAGAGAGAGAGAAATGAGCAAATCAATGCATAAAGAAATCAGTCATCTGATAGGCAACAACCGATTGAATCGTTACATAGCTACAACAATATAAATTATAATTAGAAAGATAGATAGATAGATAGATAGATAGATAGATAGATAGATAGATAGCTTGATATTAAAAAAATCATACAAAATAAGTTGAAACTTAAGCTACCTTCCGAGAGAGAAAAAGAGAGAGAGAAAGAGAGAGCTTGAAGGGAGGGGGAGGGCAGGTGAGGGGGGTGGAGGCGGAGCTTTTGTATATGGTTGTTCGTTTTTGTGACTGGCTGATTGAGACTTTGCCCTTTGGTATAGGGACAAGTGTCTTTATAATTAACAATTAATGATTCATGATACACCTATAAATTTCCTCACTGGGTGTAATACACTATAGCAAAATCTGGTATGATACGAGTCTTCGTTACAGAATAATTGCAAAAAATCGAACTTGCACTGTCTGTGAAACCCATAGTAACGTCTTTTCTCTGATATCTTGTATCACTCTACCCATAAAAATGTTAAACAGCCATAGAGACACAAGTCACACAACACACCCTTTTTTCAGACCTGCGTTGACAACCAACTAGTAAGTCTCCCACAAAAGATTCTAGTATGTTTCCCTTCCACCATTAAACACTTTTTATTGCTCTCAACCAATTTTTCTCCTACACTCTATATAGTCTGCACCTTCAACGTTGCTTCTCCATCAGTTCTATTTCAAGTTCATTCTGGGTTCTTGTATGACATACAGTTTCCTTTTCTACTTTCAAACTGCTCACATAACTATTTACTAACACCATATACCATCTGGGTTGGCTAAACTCTCACTGTTCTTCCCTAGTAAATCCTTCTGTCATCAGTTGCACGTCCTCAGCCAAAATCCTACTTTATACTCTTACAATTTTTATAGTCTCATCTTTGAGCTTCACCTTATACACAGGAATAATTGCTCTCTCACCCATTCTTTGTAACCTTTCACTCAACCAGGCATACCTTACATGCCTTGGTCAGCCTACTCGATTACTCTTTCAGTAACGTACTGTGGCGTCTCACTTATAATCCTGGTGTCTTGATATTTACCAGTCACTTCCACAAACACTCTCAAGCTTACACTAACCTTTTCCTCTCCTGCACATTTCAGCACTTTTCTCAAAAGACTCAGTCCACACTGACTTGGACTTCATTCACTCCCGACACCGTCTTTCCATTCTCATTCCATATTCTTTGCTCATTACCCTTCCTCTTGGCTGTTATTTCCATATAAAACAATATCTCATACACGTACACACACAAGCATAAAAGGCAAATATATATATATATATTATATATATATATATATATATATATATATATATATATATATATATATGTTATGTGTGTGTGTTTTGTGTGTGTGTGTGTGTATGCGTGTGTGTCAGTCTTTCTTAAAATTCACGCCTGAGGAATAATTGCCTATAAATTTGTTCAACTTTTTCAATAGAAAGTCTACAGGACAAACTCGCCCAAGATGACAATGCCATGACCGCGCCATACCTGTATTGACATATTCTGGGAAACATGAGAACCGGGAAACTTACTTTCTCTCTCCTAGTTTCTTTTCTTTATTAAACTTTGAAAATCGTATAAAATTTCCCGCCAGTTCCCATAATGCCCCTTCCCGCCATGACAAAGCCCCCGAGGTAAAATCAAAGACATGTTTCCAAAACAAAGTTTCCAGTTTCTGATGGCCGAGTGGAGGGTGTGGGTGTGTGTCGGGTGGCAAGGGGTTAGGGTAGGGGGGGATGTGGTTGGTACTGGAATAGGGCGAAAGTTACTTTCCAGTCCTGTGTCTGGAACCCACTACAAGGGTGGAGTGACCTTTAATGGCCTCGCATCTTGACTTCCTTCGCTAAGGATCTTGAATTTAAGGCACCTTTCGGGTTATAAGGATCTTTGATATTTAGTTTCATTATATGATTGCATCTCTGAAGTTGTTTGCGCGGAAGGATCGCCTGTTGTAAGTCTCTCTCTCTCTCTCTCTCTCTCTCTCTCTCTCTCTCTCTCTCTCTCTCTCGTTTGACTTTCTGTCTCCCAAGATGGCATATTTTTTATTTTAGTCCCTATCACGTGTCAGTCAGTTTCAATGTCGCAATGTATTGTAATTAATTTCTTAGTTTAAATGGATTTTTATGGAAAGCAGTATGAATTTACCTCCAAAAAACCATGTATCAGTTACCAAGTTAGATTATTTATAAGTTTTTGTTTCTTCGTTTTTTTATTTAGCTTAATATCGGCCATAAACTTTGGTTGTTAAATCATTAATTCGTTCAGTTATCCATTCAATAAAAATAAAGAATATACACGTAGTATTTACTTGATTAACTGCGAATTTTATAGCATTTTAATAAAATACAGGAAAAGCTCCTTTTTTATCATAACTTACTACAAGGATCATACAATCATAATTGATACTGTAAAGGTTAATTTGGATGTATTCCTTAGTGAGTGCTATGAAGAATTTAACTCATTTATCAGCTATTTATGAATTACAATAAAGAATTTATTAATTATTCATCAGTTACTTATAAATTACATTGCCAGTTTCAGTCCACGTTTGTTGAAACTACAGCTTCTTATAGTTTGCCACCTTTATTAGTTTTTCTGCTCGTTATTTTGAATTTTACATTTTGAAGTTTCATTTCTTGAATGTGAATTGCAGTTTCTATACCAACTGCACCTTGTCTTCAAAATTCATACAGATCCCTTTCCTCGTGTCACTTTCGAAATGCTCTGTCAGAAACATGGCGATTATTAGTTTTTGTAAAAGAAAACTATTGTGCCGGCTTTGTCCGTCCGCACTTAATTCTGTCCGCTGCTTAAATTGGTATGTTGACCATCCACCCTCCAATCATCAAATATACCAAATTGCAACCCTCAGAAGCCTCAGTAGTTTTAATTTTACTTAAGGTTAAAGTTAGCCATAAAATCGTGCTTCTGGCAACGATATAGGATAACCACCGGGTCGAGGTTAAAGTTTCATGGGCCGCGGTTCAAACAGAATTTTCAGCCTGGGGTTTAACAAGGAAAGATAGATATGTTTTCGGTGGCCTTGATTATACGCTGTAGCTGCTGAAACAGAAAACTCGATTGCGCCGAAGAAACTTCGGCGCATTTTTTAGTAACTTTTATCAAGGTCTACAGACCTTGGTTTTTATATTACCCTTTTGGCTCTCCCACTGGGAACCACAGATAGATTATGGTTCCAGAAGTTATTAAGACGATTTAGAATTTCTTAAGCTGCCCTTACTGCCAGGGTCTTTCAGCTACTTTAGGAGCTACGAGAAAGATCAGCTTCTCCATTTAAGTATTAGACAGAAATATTTTTTCCAATAGCCTCCTCCAGTTTGCTGTCACTCCCTTTTCGAGCGTCCGAGGATTTTCCTTTTCTGTTCATAAATTTCCTGCGCTCTCCAAAAGGGGGTTTATTTTTTGTTCTCTTTTATTTTCCTTTTGTTTCCTTTTCTCTGGATGTTTAATACATTTTATGCGTGCTAGTATTTTACATCATTTTTGTTTTACTGCAAAAGACAGTGAGGCATGGGTGCCGAAATCAAAAACTTTAAACCGCCAACTATAAAATATGTATACATAGAACTCCCCCTCTGAAATGATCACAAATACTACTATTAAGAAGTGCCAAGCCATCTATTCAGAAAATACAATATAATTTTTACTATTCTTTGTAGAATTAATTGACACACGTTAGCAGCTGGCGCAGATGTCCGTTTGTGCATCTTACATCCAGAAATAATCATCAAAAAGATAAATGTAAAGAGAGAAAAAAAGGATACCTGAACAAGTAACGCGCCTTTCTTCGACGCGTATCCATTAGAGAGGAAAAAACACCTGTGTCGGCCTAACCATTTGGATTTCGTATTACCAGACGCACCTGAGCCAATGCATTCTCGCAGTACCTGAAATGATTATCGTAAGTTCCATTGCCTTGTTAAGGGACTATTTACATTCCAGCGTCTCCCGGAATGTAGACTTGAGAAATAGGTTATTACCGGATTGAATTATATGAGTGTGAGACACATGGTTTTATGTGGTAGAATTTCAGCTTCACGGGAATGAGAAAAAATTGATTTCTTTTAGTTTTCTGTAAGAGAAAACTATTGTGTCGGCTTTGTCTGTCCGTCCGCACTTTTTCTGTTACCCCTCAGATCTTCAAAACTACTGATTTTAGTGGGCCTGCAAATTGGTATGTTGATTATCCACCCACCAGTCATCAAGCATATCAAATTGCAGCCTTCTAGCCTCAGTAGTTTTTATTTTAAAGTTAAAGTTAGCCGTAATGGATGCTTCTGGCGACGACATAGCATTAGGCCTCCACCGGGCAGTGGTTACAGTTTCATGGGTGCGGCTCATTCAGTTTAAGAGACCACCGAAAGACAGATCTACAGTGGCCTTGATTAAAAGCTGTAAAAGCGGCTGCACAGAAAACTTGATTGCGCTGAGGAAAATTCGGCGCATTTTTACAAAATAATTTTATCTTATATTTACATTAAATATATTTTCAATTGTAACAGCCCTTGGCTTCAGTTTAAGTTGTATTCAAATTGCAATTGAATACAGTAATCAAAGAAAACGATGCCATTCCGAGGCTTTACTGTAACGCAAGGAGGCAGAAGTAGAACTTGCGCAATATCATTTGAAGGCCTAGGGCCTAAAACGCTTTTGTTTGCCTTCATTCGTTAAAGAATCTGTATTCAGTTGCTGCAATGGTGATAGAAGTTCAACGTTTACAAGTATTGAAATCATTATTTGAGACATATAAGAACTTCCTCCTAGCTTCAGCGGACGACTTTCATCAGTGAATTTAATAACCCATGAATAAGTTGAACTCATACGCTCAACGCCCTAAGCGCTTGTCATCAACTGCTTACGCTGACGGACGGAAACGAGTACAGTGCGCGCCAGTGGAAGGGAAAGCGGAAGGGTGAGCTTAGGAGAAGTGGAATTTCTTGAAATAAAAACTGAATTTGTTACGCTGTTCTTATATAATATATATATATATATATATATATATATATATATATATATATATATATATATACATCTACATACATATACATACACTATATATGTGTATAGTGGAGCATACATACAACATGGTCGTCTTAATTGCAGGTGAAATCTTGCGTGGGTAATTTTTTTATGTGTTCATTTTTATATTTTGAGTTGAGAGGGCCTGGCAGTTTCAGACGCACCCACGTTCTCATAAGAGGCTTTTACTGTATATATGAAATACGCTGAATACAACTAATGCCACCAATAGGCCTAATTTTTCCAATGTTAAATGATCTTCCGCTTCGTGAGAAGGGCGCCGGGAGGCGATGTAGGAAGAACGATCCCTTCCACGTAATGCGATTAGAATCCACTGAATTTACATCTGTTTAAGCGCTGCTGGCTTTAATCGTGAGTGGCGTCTGCTAACTGAGTGATAATTGGCAACACTGTGGCCTTCTCCGTCTTTTGTTTTCCCCAATGTCCTGTTTTCGTTTATTCCATTGCCGAAATGATTGCGAAAAACTTGATCAAATTTGGGGAAAAGGGCCCTAATTGTCAGAGAGACGTTCTCAAAGCTGTAGTGGGTGGGAACCGTCATTTTTCGAGAGCGTCACTTTGATTTTAATTTCGACTCTTGTAATTGGTTAAAAATATTTTTGCTTGATTACACTACCAGGGTATTTGGAATTTGCATGATATTTTTATGAATTTTTGCAACGAATTTATTAGCGATAGGTATGCAATTAACGGCAAAAATAAATATATTTTGTTTCACTGGCGCCGCGTAATTAAACAGAAGAGGGGCTGAAATTGCGACATGGCGTATCATCGAATAATTTTGAAATTACGAATGAAATTCGGAGCTCAAAATCTCCTCCTCCCTGAAACCGCAACCCCCACCCCACACCAACACACCCGTAACCCAGCCCCCATCCGACTCCCACCCCACCCACCCCACCCCACGTCTTTTCACCCTGGCTCTATTATAATCGTGTTTCATTCTTACCGTCTTGAATGCCGCATTCAAAAAGCGAAGTATTCGTAAGAAACTTCCATGAGACTAACATCTGTTCTTTTTATAATCATCTCCGCTTTCCAGACAGACAGACAGACAGACAGACAGACAGACAGACAGACAGACAGACAGACAGACAGACAGACAGACAGACAGACAGACATAGACAGACCAATGACCGGGCGGATTAGAAAAAGTGGAATATCCTGAGAGTGGCATTTGGAGCCAAGTCGGCCTGGGCGTGAATTTTAAGACAAAAGTGCCAATTTCTCGGCGAAATCGAGTCTCTTGACTAATTAAGAAGTTTGAAAGATTTGCAGAACTTTCACCGGAATGGAAATGATTGACGTGGAGAAAATTTTGTCTCTTTTCTTCGCCGGATCTGAAGCGCTTGTTGGTGCGTCTGTTCGCTAAATATCATAACCTGCCTTCAAGATGATTTGTTTCTTTATGACGCGGTTCAAAAGCAAACGTAATATGTCAAGTTTATTGTCTTTATACCCATCAAAAAAAAACATAATGGTCTCACCTGCCGTGGCAATACCTACAGGATAAACAAGATGGTAATCTCTTTCATGTTAATCTTAATATATATATATATATATATATATATATATATATATATATATATATATATATATATATATATATATATATATATATGATGATAGTAAGAGATGTGGTACTGTACAAGGGGTAGCATTTGTGAACAGATGGAGCAGTAGGCCTATATTTTGTGGTGTTTTGGACCTGTTGGAGATTTATAAAAATTTATAATATTTCTCAAAGTGTTGCTTCAACAACTGCCATTGATCTGTATTTTGCAGAATGCTTGAGATCAATTAGCGATGCTTTAAGACTTTTATGCTGTCAGGGTCATCTTTTTGACCAAAGCTTTGTGGCTCCTTCCTCAATACCTAGTAAAAACCAGAGGCTCTAAAGAGATAAGATGATGTGGTAGTGATAGAGCGAAATTTTAGTCGTGAGGAAGGCAAGAGAAGGCTAAAGAACAATTATTATATTTGAATGAACAAAGTCTTATAGGCCAAGATAGATGAAGGTTATATTATGTCTTGAATTTTTTTATTATTTCATTTTGTTCGATTCTGAGAGCCTCAATAAGACTTGAGTTGCCATTCTCACGAGGAATGACGAAAGTTTCTCAGCGTTCATTTTTGCGAAGATGTTCAGGTTGCGAAAATTACACTCTTAAAGGGTTAGATCTTCAGGCCTTGGAATTTTAGCCCAGTGCATTCAAGAGTTTTGCCAAAATGCAAATTTTCCTTCATTATCACCGTTACTGCTACTTGGGTCCAAAAGGAACAGTTCAATAGATAACTGACACCCTTTTAACTAATTTCACTTGACCTTTGATTTCACCAACCAATGAAGACACTTGCTGATGCTCAGGACTCGTACAGTTTACTCTGTGGCGTAACTGAATTCATTCAAATAACCTACGTATGAATGAATGAGGTTAGCATAAAAACATGCTGAAATATAATATATTCAATTGAATACATGCAGATAATAAACAGCGTGATTTCCAGACAGCTTTTTGATTTGGGTAGGCCTATTAGGGGTGAGAAAGTGAGAAAGAGGAGAAAGCGACCACATCCACCAGTTAAGACATTAGCATTACAATTTAGAGTTTAGGCGAACCCAAAACGATCCCAATCCCAGGGTGTAATACTTACCAATTTTTTAGACAATTCAGGAGATAACCAAGTATCTAATATTTGATTTAATGAAACCCCTCGGTGGCAATAGAATTTTCATTAATCTTGATTAAACCAAGATTGGTGCCTTGCTAGAGCTGTGTACCTGAGTCTGAGAAGTGATGGTTAGCTATCGCAGGCTCCGTGTTGCTGCTTTGTGTTTATGAATTGAGTTTGAATAATATTTTCAAGGTAATAATAGATGGAGCAGATCTGAGTTTATAGAACTTTGCCAATGTGATAATTTTAATTTTGTTGGCCGAAAAATGAGTTTCAGACTGTCATTCGATGGGAATAGGGTTGATTGGCCGGCTGATGAAGAGTTAAGGATGTTTATTTCTTTTGATAGAAATTCATTTCTCGCTATAATGTGGTTGTTTATGATAATAGATTGGTTCTTAGCCACGTAAAATAAGTCTAATCCTTCAGGACATATCTAGGAGAGCTGTTAATCCAGCTGAGTGGTCATGTAAAACTAAGGTATACTTTTCACTTATCACTTGTCCCCTATCTGACGACTGCCGCACAAGATATAATGGGTTCAGTTTTATAAGTGTAACCAGTGTAATGAATATAGAACCAGACGTAATTATTGATTTGTGTAGGTATATCCATGACGTACAAGGATTATATCAGTGAAGTGTTCACCTACCATATTTATGTTAGGTATTTTATTGTGGACAAAATATAAAAAAAGGAGACTTTTTTAGTTTTAATGATTTTTTTAATTAAATCAATAAACTGTTGCATGAATTTATGCTACTTACATAATGTATTGTATATTTTGTCAATAAAGTAAGTAACTAACTAGAACAAAAAAAAAAAAATTAGGAGAATGAAAAAAGAAAAGGGAAACTGCAAAAAACGCAGGATAAAAGAAGGCAGATAGCGGGGCAAATATTGATTTGCTGCAGTTGGTAGCTCTATGCCAATACCTTCACACGTTGTTACGGAAGTTCATGTGCCAATGACAGCTGGCATTCTTCGGTGACATACCCATCCGTGTACTCATCATACCCGGTGATAACTACCTTTACAGACCGATAGATCAGCAACACTGCAAATATGGTAACGTAAGTATATCTTAGTTTTGTTCAGACCACTGAGCTGATTAACAGCTCTCCTAGGGCTGGCCCGAAGGATTAGATTTATTTTACGTGGCTAAGAACCAACTGGTTACCTAGCAATGGGACCTACAGCTTATTGTGGAATCCGAACCACATTATGACGAGAAATGAATTCCTATCACCAGAAATTGTTTCTCTAATTCTTCATTAGCCGGTAGGAGAGTAAACGCTGGGCCAACAGCGTGCCAGGCGACAGCTCTATTTTCCCCTCCAACGAAGAACTTGCAAATATGGTTCTGATCATACCCACTCTTACTTTTGATTTGTGTAAATACCAGTGCCTCAAGGAACTATTCAAATCTTTGCTTTCTCTGTATTTTTTAGGAATTTGTAATTCTTGAAATCCGTTTGGAATGTCGAAAAAACGGGATAGTTGTATATTTTTGAAGCCCTTGGAGTCCAAATAGGAAATAAAAGACAATGACTAACCTATCACACCGGAACTCTACCCTGGTTTTCTGAAGAAAACGTATGAATTACAGTAGAGTGCTGACACTTAACCACTGTGCTACCAAGGAGGATCTAAGCGCTTGATATGCAATAGGAAGATGTAAATGTTAACGTATGACAAAGAAATATTATTTTTACGGGGCTTCTGGTACTTACTTCACAGCTTTAGGTCTAGAAGAACCTGTCTGGTGTTAATCTTGGGAAAAGAAAATGTCAGTAAAAAGCATTTTGAAGATTTTAAGTTTCCACAGAACAGAGAAAGCTGTTATATGAGTGTGCAATTCCCCAACTACATTAGAAATGAGAATTGAATATTAGATCGAAATATGGGAAAAGAGGAAAATAGCAACTCTTAAGTAGGAGTAATAATCAAAAAGAACACAGAAGTAGATTAGATTAAGATTATATACAGAAGTAGATTAGATTAAGAATTAATATAAAATATTTGAAAAGTTGCTTTGGGAGGAATTTTTGATCCTAAATATGGAAGGATAAGAGATTATTATTAAGATGAGGTAACAATAATTAGGACGAATGACGTACAAACTGCCGTTGCAAGGTGGAAGGAAGACTGACAGGAATAAACAAGGAACAGTAATGAGTTTACACGGACAGGAGAGAGAGGTGCAGAAGGTAAGGATAATGGAAATTTGGAAGTGTCGATCTAGAATCAGGTGAAAATTGTGTGCAGAACACGAAAAAGGATATGGATTACACATAAAGAAAAGGGTAAGATGGCGCCAAAAAAACGAAATTTTTGTGGTCTATTTAGGCAAACAATTTTGCGTTACGATACAAGAAAATGGTTCCATCAAACAACAAATGTTTGTTACATGACTGTTTAACTCGCTTAATGGGTTTCTCCAGAATGTTTAAACAAAGTTCGACATAATTGTCTAATATACTTTAGACGAATGTAGGTGGTATATTCTAGTGGTGTAGGCAGCCATCAATTCAAAAAACCATTAAACAGTTGGCACGTTGAAGTGGGAATCTGGCTGAGAGATTTACCTCTCTTGTGCTTTCCACATTTCCGTCAATATCTCCAGGTTCAAAATCTCCTATCGCTTGGCATTAACCCTCGCGATGGTCCTACTAATCCCCCGTTGGATATCCTCGATGAGATTCTTAGAAGTCTCAAACAGGATCTCTTCCAACTTCGTGAGTACCAGGGCGACTACTACGTCGGCTCTTCTGATGTCCTGGTAAATCTTAGACCCTGGTCCTGGTTATCCATTAGTCTTTTAGCGGCCTCTTTATCTCGCTCGTCATTGTGTTTTGCTCTTGCAGGGGGCTCCGTTGGTGGGTGTGGTTTTTGGATTCTGTATTTTTTAAAACTTAGTTTCTCTCCACTGAGCTTATATAATAATAAATAATAATGTAGGCTAACCGAGTAAGGCTTAACCTAATCTGCCCCGAAATTTAGGTGACATATTGTGGACAGTTTTCCTCAAGTTTCCATGACTGGAAGAACCGTGTCATTACTTCTTCCCTAATTCTCGAACAAAGAAGAACAAGCCGTGAGTTTCTGGATTCTTGATACTTTGACTTGATATGTAAGGGTAAGATATTCCTTGGTATGTCTTTATTCTGGAGCTGGAGCGGTGTAGGTGATCCTATAACAGGCCCGTAATGAAGCCTGTCATGGGAAGGGGGTTCGTTTTCCGCCAGATTTGGATTTTGTGGTGACTACCAAGATAAATATACTGTATAGCCGTGGACATTAATTTTCACACATACACACTGAAAACAATCTGATGTAACTGGCTGATGACTTTTAAAATTATCTGTTGATAAAAGACAAAACCAAAATAGAAATTGATCAATACAAACACTTATTCTAAATGTAACGATTAAAACATGTCGGGCTGGGTAGTCTGATTCTTTAAGCATATCCTATAATAAAACTATTGTTTACTTTAGTTAAATAAGGGTAAGAAAGGGAACAAGAGATAATATTTTACCTCTTCAATGCTTATTTTCTTATTTCTCGGTGTGATTTATAGAAAACGTACTTTCTCCATATTTGAAGGGAGCCTAATACATTAGAACGGCCTGTCTTTAACTCTTACACTGCAATTCTGTAGATATTGTTAATCAAAAAATTCAGTGTTATCGTCTTATATGTCACAAATGCCCTCTTATGTTTGATGACTGATTATCTGGAAAAACTCTGATTACGTTTCTTGTTAACGAACAAAACATTAGATGAAATAAATAAATAGATAAAAATAAAAGTCCATCTTTAATTTTATTTTCTCGTGAAAATAAAAGAAAAACGTTCGTTTCGTAGAGTTTTGAAGAAGTATTCACTGGTGTTCGAGATTCTAATCAGTGCCGTTCTTTAATTTATGTCATTCGTCCTAATTATTGTTAATCTTTAATCTCTTATCCTTCCATATCAAAAATTCCTCCCAAAGCAACTTTTCAAATAGTTCATATTAATTCTTAATCTAATCGACTTCTCTAATCTCTCTCGTTCTCTCTCTCTCTCTCTCTCTCTCTCTCTCTCTCTCTCTCTCTCTCTCTCTCTCTCTCTCTCTCTCTCAGGGGACTGAACCCCTCCACGGAATAAGTTGTTGCTCAGCTGCAAAACTCTTAACAATAACTGATTAATAGGTAATAACATTAGGTAAAAATATAGTCTAATAACAGTCAAAGTGCAAGCCAATTGTAATATTTTTTCATGTATATAAACTAAAAGTTAGAGATGTATAATAAGATAATTTTTGGAATGTGTTTTATGCCCTTTACTGAGATATCTCTGCAGCTATTTTTGGCTTATGGTTATCTTAGGCTTTTTATTCAGCTGCTTTAGCTGGAAGACCAGTTAACCAGTATATTCTGTTCCCTTTCATAAAGGTACCCTCATACACACTTTTAGTAATTCATTTATTTATTTATTTATTTTATTTGTTCAGTGGATATATCCTTCAGATTCTCCTAAAAGACATCAAACTTGATAAACATTTATTTCTGGTGATAGAAATTCATTTCTCGTTATAATGTGGTTCGGATTCCACTGCTTAAGCTGCAGGTCCCGTTGCTAAGTAACCAATTCTGGTTCTTAGCCTCGTAAAATAATTTATCTAATCCTTCAGTGGGCCAGCCCTAGGAGAGCTGTTAATTTCAGCTCAGTGGTCTGGTAAAACTAAGCTCATACTTTAACCATTTCGAATTTCACTGGACAAAGGAAAAAAGACACTTGACGCTAAATATTTGAATTACTGAAAATTAAAATAACTAACAAAATTTAAATTACGCAAACGATATTTAATACATAGCTTCAGTTGGCACCTGGTAAACAACTCATAACTGGCTGCTGGTTGGTTTAGATTGAGCCGGCCTTATGTCAACGTAGGCTCTTCCCCAAAGGCTGACCGTAACTTGTGTGGTAATGTGTTAAAGGGGATAAAAGACCTGGTGTGGACCTCTGGCCTTCACAAACCAAGCAAGAAGTTCCATTCCTAAACGACATCATGTCTGAAGAACCTATGAAATATTTGGCTACTTTTAGTTCCTCGTTGGACGGGTCGGTATAGTTCTCGGCTAGCACTCTGCTGGGCCCGCGTGCGAGTCTCCGGGCGGCCAATGAAGAATTAGAGGAATTTAAGAAGAAGATGATTTCTGGTGATAGAAATTCATTTCTCGGTATAATATGGTTCGGATTCCACAATAAGCTGTAGGTCCCGTTGCTAGGTAACCAATTGGTTCTTAGCCACGTAAAATAAGTCTAAACCTTCGGGCCAGCCCTAGGAGAGCTGTTAATCAGCTCAGTGGTCTGGTTAAACTAAGGTATACTTAACTTTTGGCTACTTTTAAAATACGTAGCCGCATTATTAAAAGCAAACTGTTTGATTAGCCTTACGTCTTTTCAAAAAATATATGGTATTTTTTCAAGCGAAATAATATTAATGAGCGTGGTTATAAAATAATTTTCTCGCTACGTGGCGAAGCGCGAGTCGTAACTCTCGAACCCTGTGTGTCACAACCTCGTGACAGGATTCAGGATCCAGATATTTGCAGCACCGAATGACGGGCACATTTTATCTTGGTGATCTCCTAGTTACCATTAACCTCTTTAAAACGAAAAGTATGGATATTCATATGTTTATATTTCGTTGCTAAAACGATGAACGGTGACATTTTAAATTATGGTATACCTTGCGTCTTTCAGAGTCGAATGATAATATTAATTTCGCATTATTTCTTTTTTTTTATGAGTTAATTTGCATAGGCAACTCAAAGGATGGTCAAGACGATTTCGTTTCTCCAAAAGCGTCAGTTACAGAAATCACGTTGACGTGACCAGGTGTCTCCTCCTGAAGCCTTGTGTAGAAAGCCATATACTTTATTTTTATTAGAATGCGTAAGTATACTGGCGAGCTTTTTTTTTTTATCACAGTTAAGTCAAAGCAAAGGTTTTCTTCCGCTTTTGTTTAGAAGAATTTGGTATCTGATTTGAAATGAAGGAAGGTTCATTTCTTTATATCTCACTCGATTAGAACTTCATCATTTTTAGGAAATGATTATACAGCAAATGAGTTCAGTTGTTTATATAGTATGTATTGTATTATAAAATATTCGTGACAGTTCTAAAAGTGCTTTTTAAGTAGTCGCCTTTCCAAGGAAAGCTTCGTAAATTCCTGCTTGCAAAATTAAAAGAAAACAGTGAGTTAAAGGTTGCCACAACACATCTTGACAGGAATTTCTAGTTCACCAGTATTATTGTAAGAATGTCTGAGAAGCCAATCGGAACAACGCTATCTTCCCTATGCAACTGATTGTTGTAAGCAAAAATAATAAGTAGATGCGATGGTATGTCACTAACTTTATTTCTAATTGATATACGTTTGCCGTTGCCTCAGTGACATCTCGTTCATTTCATTTATCAGCCACACGTTTAAATTACCAACAAATATTAGTGAGATTTATGAAGACATGGATTTCGCGTTGGTTGTATGACAGTTTTCCTTAAGCAAGCCACTCGCGTGCTTTCCTGCCCCGACTATAACTCGAGTACAGTTCTCGGTGTTGTAGAGTTGTTGCTAGGCAAAACAGGCCATATGCCAGCGCAGGCTCTTCTCTTGGTGAGGCTTTGTGGCATATAGTTTCTGGGGATATCTCGGATATATAGACATTGGTCCTCCAGCGAAAGGAACAGAAAACGATCACACTTGTGAGCATTATTATTATTATTATTATTATTATTATTATTATTATTATTATTATTATTATTATTATTACAGGTTTTGTTAAACAAAATGGCAGTTTCAACAGCATTTATTTTATATAGTAAACGCTCAATTCGTCTTATCAATTGCTTTTCTTGCGCTGGAATGGTTGAAAGCAATTGACCGATATTCATATCCAGTGGTTTAGTGATGTGTAGGATATGAATATCGGTCAATTGCTTGCAACCATTCCAGCGCAAGAAAAGCAATTGATAAGACGAATTGAGCGTTTACTATATAAAATAAGTGCTGTTGAAACTGCCATTTTGTTTAACAAACCTGTATTAAAGGTCTTTTTCTATTATTATTATTATTATTATTATTATTATTATTATTATTATTATTATTATTATTATTATTATTATTATTATTATTATTATTCAGAAGATGAATCCTATTCGTATGGAACAAGCCCCCAGGGCCATTGTCTTGAAATTCAAACTTCCAAAGAATATGGTGCTCGTTGGGAAGTAAGAGAGAGGAGAGTAAGAGTATAGTAGGAAGAAGAAATCAAAACTGATTTCCCAAGAAAAAAATAGGGAAGTTTTAATTTCCGTTTCAAAACGGATTTTGCATCACAACAACAACAAAAGAAAGAGCAAATTGTTTCCAAGCGTAACCGCGCACCTATATTGGGAGCATCACTCAAATAATTGACCATTTGCTGAGTAACAGCGGTTGTTGGTTTACGTGACCGTGTAAGCAACCAGGAATGCTTTGAAAATTTTTATTGTAAATTTTTCTCCTACGAGACAGTATAAAGTACTATTATTTTGATTACCTTTCCCATTACAAACACAAACACACACACTCACGTACATATGTGTGTGTGTGTTTGCAACAGGAATAAGGAATCCAAATAGTAGTAATGTACATTGCCTTGTAGGCATAAATAAAAATGTCCGATAAAAATTTTCAAAGCATTCTTTTTTATTTCTAAAGTGTCTTTCTCATTAGCTTATCTGGAGTCCTATCAGCTACCTCATATATATATATATATATATATATATATATATATATATATATATATATATATATATATATATATATATACATATACATATACATATATATATACATATACATATACATGTGTTATATATATGTACATATATGCATAAATATATGTCTGTATGAATATATATATATATATATAATAATATATACAGTATATATATATATATATATAGTATATGTATATATATATATATATATATATATATATATATATATATATATATATATATATATATGAGGTAGATGATAGGACTCAGATAAGCTAATGAGAAAGACACTCTTAGTACTAAAAGGAAGTTGTTAAATCCAAAACAATGGACTAATTTCTTTATATTTACCTTCACTGCCTTCAAAACAGCAGAGCCTTATAGTGATGTATTCATGAGAAGATGTTGACGCGTGTATTTACAACTCAAAGAAACAATGTAGTTTGCAAAGAGAGAGAGAGAGAGAGAGAGAGAGAGAGAGAGAGACTCACAGTAAACCTCAAGTTACTCAATAATGCACAAGGGAAGGAAGGTATTGACTGCATTTTACCACCAAAGAATTGATCAAAAGTGATTTTGGGAAATGGCTGTCTGTCGCATGGGCAGTCTTAAGTTATCCGTTTTTGTTGAGTGTTATTTATAGTTACGAATGTCCTTTAGCAATCCAGTAGTTTTATGGACTCAAGCTATTTCTTTTTTAGTTAAGCTATTTCTTTTCTAAGCGCCCAGGTAAAGATGGTTGTTTTTCTCTCAATGCGATTTCATCTCCTAAGGTAATTTTGTTAAGATAAGTTTTAATAAATTTCCCTTCAAAATAATCATAATTTCTTTCCATAAGTGTTTTCTGTTGCGAAAGTGTATTCATATAGGATGGAACCATCGATGATATTTGCTGTCACGCCAGTTGGACAAACCCCCTAACTATTAACCATTACCAAGGTGGGATAAACGTGGTTTTATTTAATCGATACTTTATAAGGTGGAAATTTTCCTAATTATACATTCCCTTTACCTACGGTGTTAGTAACATTTTGTGAGGAGGTTTCTCCAGTCCATTCACACGCTGCAAGAAACCCGTTTCTTTCGTAGACTAGTTTTGGTAGTTATGAACATTGCCGTGTCTTTCTCCTACAACATTCTTTACTCTTTTAATAATTTGGAGTATGTCCTTGCGTGTGGTGGGTTTCAGGAAATCACTTTCATTATCAACTTCAGTATTTAACAGTAGCATATCGTACCTTCGTCACGTCACATTGGAGAGGTATTTTGTAAACCGTAATATTTTCCGTATGACGCCAGTATATGATATACCATAAATCTTCGGATTTCAGCGTTCGTTCGTCTGGTATGTCAGTAAAGCCCCAAAGACCACAACTAATCGGTCATACACCCAGCAAGGGGTGGTGCTGTCATCGCACCTCACGTGCACTTTAGGAATTACCAGGGTCCTGGGAATTACTATGGGAGTCTGCAGCGTCCTTTCGGCTCATAGCTACACCCACATTTTAGCCTATAAATTACTTTCTCTCCCACTTACTTCCTTCAGTTATTGACCAACCTCTCTAAACGATACATGTTATTGACGTCAATAAGATTGTCTCAATACTTACCGAGTCAATCTTTTACCCTCAGACCATTCAATTTTATGGTCAATATCTAGCTTTCTATTACACTTCATAAAAGCAACATGTCTCCATTTAACTGCTTCTGTTTCAGTAGCCTCGTTGTTTTGTTTCAAGAAGAAAAACCAAAGACAGCGTCGTTGGATGAACGACTGGTACTACAGGAGAGATTAATGCACCCTCGAAAATCTTATCAGACTCAAGATTTGGTTTTTCATTGTTTATATTCATTAATATATATATATATATATATATATATATATATATATATATATATATATATATATATATATATATATATATATTTATTGTTGTTTTATTTTGTTGTATTTTGCATGTATTCGTCTTATGAAAGACAATATAGTTATATTATTGCTATATAATCATTATGAATAAAGCCTCTAAATACTCACCTGTGAAGCCAGAATCCTCATGACCATCTGCAGGAATTTCCTGGTCTCGTAGAAGCATAATTTCCTGAAAGTAATATAGTGTCGATCCATAGACTTCATCAAAGTCTGAGTCAGACTTCTTCGAATCCCTTATCATCTTCAGTTTTTCCTCAGCAAATTAAGGTTTTCCTTTACATCTTGTAGGTACCATTTGGGTATTTCTCTCTCATATTTCCCCAGCAATATTGCATAGTCCTCCCATTCCTTATTTCCGTTGCTATACTCCTCTGCTTTCACCTTCCAGAGGGATGGCATCCCCAAGGTCTAGAGAATGTGTTCTGTAGACCTTGGGCATCCCCTTGTATGAGCGAATCCATTCTCTTATAAAACCCCACTCTGCTTCCTTGAAACTTGGGCTAGCTCCGGACATGTCATTGTAGTGAGGTGTTATTGCCAATACCACCCTCAAACGAGAGCCTTGTTATTGTCAACTTAGATTGTTTCAGTACTATTGAACAACCCTTCAGCCTTTCCCTAGACGTTCAATGGTTTTGATTATACCGGTATATTTGGTCAATAATATTTACCGTGTAGGGGCACCCTAATGATTACATTTTGGTGAAACTGTGGGGTTTCCACCTTTAGATTCTTGTACGCTTCGTCTCCTTGATTTTCTACGTCTCTTTGTCTTGTTGTCCAATCTCTCCATCCCATCTCCCTCTTCTCACTGTCTTAACCGCTGAATGGGCGAGAGTGCCTCAGTGCTTGGCTTGACAGCCTAGACTTCATAAATAATTCAGTCAATCAGCCATACAGTAAAAAAAAAAAGGGCAAATACCACGAACACCTCCACTGGACACGTTGAATTCTGATCGAGTATCAAAAAGATATTGCCGTCATATAATCCTTATGGCATGTACATGTCCTTGCATAAAATACCTTTTATCATGTGATCGCTTTCGAGTGTGAGTGAATGAATATATCAGTAAATACTCCTGAGTGCCTGCTCATGAATAAACTACCGCCTTCTATGCATTTAAGAAGTAGTTATCTCAAGGAAGTATACGATTTATTGTTGCAAATCCAATCACAATTCGTTATTGTAAATTTCTTACTTATAAATAAACTCATGTAATTATGTAAGTATGTATGTATGTATGTATGTATGTATGTATGTATGTATGTATGTATGTATGTATGTATGTATGTATGTATACAGATTTCATGGAAGCTCACGTTACACTAACATGAGCTTACATGTCACGCCACTTTTACATAACCAAAAAATTATTGCTAAGTAATAGAGAGTCAATCGCTTTTAAATACCATTTACTTTTCTTTTCGCTGATTTTATTGGCGGTTGTATTTTCAAATGTCATTATAGTCAAGCCATTTCGTAAGTTACTGTGGGTGTTTATCATCATTTGGAAATATTCATAACAGTCTGTATTGGAAGTCTCAGTGCCCCAAGACTTACATTTTAGTGTCTTCCTTACTTACGATCATGCAGTGGAGAGAGACAGAGACAGAGACCATGGAGAGAGAGAGAGAGAGAGAGAGAGAGAGAGAGAGAGAGAGAGAGAGAGAGAAACACGAAATAGTACCTTTGCTTTACGTACCAGATGTTGTGCCGCCTTCAAAGGGATCGGTGATCACGTATAGAAATACTTCGTCGACAGAAATCGATCCCAACCGGATTTTCCGTGACGACCGAAGTTCTCTGCGTCTTATTGATGGCAGTCGTAATGCGTCTTTGGACGACCTTGTCACGTGTCTAGAAGCATATGGTATGGTTGTGGGCAATCAACGTCCACAGTAAAAGTTTTTTTTTTTTTTTTTTTTTTTTGCTATTATAAAGGAGAAGGGTAGAACGGAGGGTTAACACCCATGCCTCGTAAAATTTCAAGCATGAGGGATCTTGCAACAAATCTTGGGAGTTTGACGCAAGCGGGATTTGGTCTTGATGAGCCCTGATATATAATTTTAGCTTTTCCCTTCCTAATTAACTTCCTGTGGATTGTTATTTATAAATAGGATACTGACATTTGTCTGCCAGAATAAACATGACATGCTTTGAAATTTTTTTCTGAATAGATCGGTTGTAAAATTAACAGGCAATAAATTTAGGGCATTACGGTTACATTTTTTGCTGATGTTGCCATATCTTCTTATAGTGCTTTGGTTTACTTTGAAATTTAATTTTTGAATCATTGTTCATCCATAATGCATAATCAGTTGGTTAATTCTGCCTTTGATAATCTTTATTTTTTAACTCCTCTGAACCTTGCCTATGTATGCTGTAGCACTAAGAAAACAAGTCGAAAATGCGCTGAAGTTTCTTCGGCGCAATCGAGTTTTCTGTACAGACGCTACAGCGTATAATCAATGCCACCGAAAATAGATCTATATTTCGGTGGTCTGGGTATAATGCTGTATGAACCGCGACCCATGAAACTTTAACCACTGTCCGGTGGTGGCATATCCTACATCGTTGCCAGAAGCACAATTATGGCTAAGTTTAACCTTAAATAAAATAAAAACTAATGAGGCTAGAGGGCTGCAATTTAGTATGTTTGATGATTGGAGGGTGGATGATCAACATACAAATTTGCAGCCCTCTAGCCTCAGTAGTTTTTAAGATCTGAGGGCGGATAGAAAAAGTGCGGAGAGAATAAGTGCGTACTGACAGACAAAGCCGGCACAATAGTTTTCTTTTACAGAAAACTAAAACGGGAGATATTTGAAACATGACCCAGCGGACTATTACAATTAAATGATATTGCTAGCATGCGTGATGTTTATCAACATCATTAATTGCCAGCTGCGTAAATGAGTCTTAACATCATATGTATGATTTATTTTAATTTATTCTGATTTCGTCACATTTCCTTAGGCTGTTGCCAATACTTGCATCATACCATGAAGTTATCAGTAGTGTATCTTGACTTTTATGTAACTAATTCATAGTTAGAATACATTTGGTAAACAAGATTAAGAGAAACATTACTACTAAGGAACGTTTTGTGTGACATCATCATGTCTCTTACGTAAACAATGGAAGAAATCGGTAAATTGTACCTAGAGTGAAAACATTACAGTAGTGAATAACAGTACACATCTCAAGAATGAACAAATAAAAAATGCGCCGAAGTTTCTTCAGCGCCGTCGAGTTTTCTGTACAGCCGCTACAGCGTATAATCAAGGCCACCGAAAATAGATCTGTCTCTCGGTGGTGTCGGCATAATGCTGTATGAGTCGCGACCCACGAAACTTTAACCACGGCCTGGTGGTGGCCTGGCCTATATCGTTGCCAGAAAGACGATCATGGCTAATTTTAACCTTAAATAAAACAGAAACTACTGAGGTTAGAGGGCTGCAATTTGGTATGTTTGATGATTGGAGGGTGGATGATCAACATACCAACTTGCAGCCCTCTAGCCTCAGTAGTTTTTTAAGATCTGAGGGCGGACAGCAAAAAGTGCGGACGGACAGACAAAGCCGGCACAATAGTTTTCTTTTCAGAAAACTAAAAATCATAAATCAAGATAAAAAGGAAACCCAGCAACTCGATAATCGCATTTTGTTGAGACTTAACTGACATGAGCTTGCATATATAGCGGTGCTGAGACGAGTGTTGGAATACACTTATTATTTATTTAGGTCCTTTAAAAATGGTAGCGCGGCTGCTTGCTACACCGTAAACCTTTTTTTTTACTGAACTGAGAGTTGCCAATAACATGATTTCTTGTATTTATAAATATTATAGATCATTTGGCAAAAATAAAATTGACATTTTGAAATTTATTAAAGTTTCTATAGTTGACAAAGACATTGGTTGTTTAAAAACCATGAGATGTAAAAATTACCTCGAAGATTGAGAATTCTTGTTGGATAATTTACTTTTCAGCCCGATAATTTCTGAAAATTTAATATTTTATTACGTTATTCCTCCATTGTCAAATTATTTCGGCATAAACTTTCTTCAATCTTTTGTTTAAATATTTAAATCACATAATCACAATTAATTGTGGTAATCCCTCCACAACCCTTTTAACTTATGCCGTATGGTCAAACAACATTACTACGGACATATTTCACTAAACATAAGCATCCCTAAGCTTGCACCAAATTCCCCAAAGCGCTTGTTTTTAGCATTCAAATTTCTTATGAACCTTGTAAACGAAAACACTGACTAAATAATAATGACTCATTTTAATATAATCTTTTTTTACCTAGCTATAGTACAGTCTCTCTCTCTCAAACTTCTGCAAGAGAGAGAGAGACTTGTTCAAGAGAGAGTGAGAGGAAGAGAGAGACTTTTTCAAGATAGAGAGAGAGACAGAGACAGACAGACAGACAGATTTGTTCAAGAGAGAGAGAGAGAGAGTGAGAGGAAGAGAGAGACTTGTGCAAGAGAGAGAGAGAGATTTGTTGAAGACAGAGAGTGAGAGGAAGAGAGAGACTTGTGCAAGAGAGAGGGAGAAGGAGAGAGGATATCAGAGGTGAGAGATTTACTTGAATAGGTGTAATCAGTTTAGAAGGAATGCATAATTTGGAAGTCTCTCAATCAGAATTAAACTTTATCAAACTACTTTCAATTCAACAAAATCCAAAAAGTTCTCAAAGAAATAGGCTTATAAGTACTAGACCACACCAAAAGCAAGGGTCACTCGGCGCAGCGCAATAGCGCAGAGCGAACGCCGAGTTAGGATGATCCTTCCTTCAGACACTACGTAGGTAAAGGAGTCTCGTCTCACAGCTAAGTTGCAACACAACGCCACGCATCTCTGTCAGTCACCTTAATGCCCATCACTCTCTAATGTACTTTGAGAGATTCTCATAAAGCGAAGCCATCATAAAATTACTACTTAAGCAAAACCGACCACATCAAACAAAAAACAAATCTGTTTCGACTAAATTTTACATTTTATTCATTCAGCGCAATTATGCTGTTTAATATCTTCATAGACGGAGAGGTGGAAGAAGCTAGAGACAAAAAATAGACTTTTGTGCTGTTACTGAATTTCAAAAGAGGTTTTTTTTTTGAGGTTATGAATGGAGTGTGGAATGGTTCATGCCTGCAGATATGGTCTTGACTGGGGATAGTGAAAAGGCGCTGCAGAAATTGGTGAAATGGTTTTGCAACCTTTTTGCAAGAAGAGCAACTTGAGAGTAAATGTGAATCAAGAGCAAAGTTGTACTGGTAAATGGAAACTAGGAAGGTGCGATAATGAGTATCAAAATAGAAGCACTTGATTTGTACAGGTATTTAGGAGTGGATGCAACAGATACTGATAGGATCAGAGAAGTATGTCACAATAAGTGAGGCAAGGAACGTAGAAGGGGGTGTGATTTAGACTGAAAGGAAACTTGGAATGTCTCCTGAGGCAAAGTTGGGTCTGTATGAAGGCACTGTTGAGCCAACTTTCCTGAAGCTGTTGAGATTTAGAGAAACTGAAGGAGTGAGAAATGTGGAGATGTATAGAAGCGGTGGAGAAACATGTATATAATTCGGAAGTCTTGAGAGAGAGGAGAAGAGATAGATGGAGTGAAAGAGGTAATGGGAGGAGTTTTAATGACCACTAAGCATGAAATTGCCCTCGAGATAAGATGGATGGCAGATTGTGTGTAGAGAGGTTCGACAAACATATATGTGTATGTATGTATGTATGTTATGTACATACATACATACATATATTATATATATATATATATATATATATATATATATATATATATATATATATATATATATATATATATATATATATATATATATATATTATACTTATTCTCAGTACTATGATTTGAACTGTCATAATCACAAGTTTCAATATTCATAATCTATGGTTCCTCATCCCAGGTCATTGCCCCGTTTTTTTAAAGGTTCCTACCGGCCTAGATTTTGCAGTTAATGAATGGAGCCTAAATTTATGCGTTGTAAAATTCATAACCAACTAACTTATGTATTTTGCCTTCGAACTCCTTAGTCTATTTATTTTTCAAGTGTTTCGAAATCATTAAAATTACCATAATCCTGTGAACCGTGTTGAATGTTTAAAAAGATTCGTTCCAAAATTTAATACTGAGGATTTTTTCTTGAATAGAAAAAGCACATTTTCTTCTGAGAAATTTATGCTTATTGCATTTAATGGGTGAGTTGACAATAATTTTCATGATAACGAGATGTCTGTCTGAGCAAAATAAACTTGGTCCATAGCATATTTTGAGGCTCTTAAGCAATTTCTATTTTGAAAGCTCATATACAAACGTATGTACGTCCGATTTTGTGTATATGAATATCTGTTTTGCAAAACGTTTAGACGCACTTGTGCATACAGACACATCCATAATACCTTGTAATAAGCGAATGCTATTGAAAGTCTTGTGTAAATTCGGTTCGAGCATCAATAATTGTAAGTTAGTGAGTTTTTGTGTAACATCTAAACATGTACATAATTAACTGATATAAACGACGACGCCAAAAGAGTTTCACTGGTGCTACTATAGAATGATATCTACCGAGCTATTCGCGACCTACTAGAAATTAGGATGTTATCTACCAAACAACCCAATTAAGGCCTATGGCAATTACTTCCTCAAAATATACAAAACTATTTGATCCCTCGGGGGCTAATAGTAAACACGGCGAAACAGTGACTCACCTACACTGTTTCGCCGTGTTTAATACTAACCCTTGAGGGGTCAAATGTAGAAAAATGGATGGTAGATATCATACTATAGTACCATTTCACTGATAGCCAGAGTAGTATGCACTAGCAGGAGCAATAACGATACAGTCATTAGAAGCGGACTACTGCATTTTCAGAACGGGAACTAACAACATTGGTATTTGTGGCAGGATGGACAAGAGTGGTGGAATCTCACACAGGCGCTGTGCGATACACGGCGTTGAAAAGCGAAGACGGCAATTATTAATAGCAGAAGTAGTTGTGGAATTAGTAAAAGCACCTCTGCTTATTAGACGCAGCCTCAGAAACTGTATCGTTGGCTAGCAACCGAAATTTTCATTTTGAACGTGTTTGGCCTTCTGATTTCGCTCATAATCTTTGTTCGCCTGTACTTTGCTATGGTGGCCTCAGGCCTAAAGTGGTCTGAACAAAAACAATATGGTGTCTGAGCTATAAATTCAAAGCCAATTCTGGTACTGGGAACCACACCATACACCAACAAGTACAAGGGCGATCTAAAGACTTCCCTGGCTTCAAAAAACTACAAACCCCAATGCAATACAGTATTCTACTTAGTATTCCTGCAGTTTCTTTAAGTGCAGTACCATAATGCTGATTTTCTAAAGACTTCCCTGGCTTCAAAAAACTAAAAACCCCGATGCAATACAGTATTCTACTTAGTATTCCTGCAGTACCATACTGCTGATTTCTTAATTTACTTTAAGGGTGCCATTTTCACCTTCTCGTCCCCAGACATCATATAACACTTATTTTATTACCGTTATTCTGCACAATCGTCACGTACAAAATGGTGTTCATAAGCATTAGCTGCCATGAGTATAATGTATTAGACTTAATTAATGTAATTGAATTCAGAGTCACAGAGTATTGGGCTTCCTCATTTTATTTTAAATCCTTATGCTTATACTTTAGTTCTCAGTCTTACTTACCTACTCCATTACTTTACCAGCTACAAAGTATTTCATTTCAGTCTATTTAAAGAAAAAATTCGAATCATGTTCCTATTAAAGAACTTCTGTTCCATTCTTTCAGATCTCTGAGGAGTACGGTGTATCAAATTGGAGAAGAGTAGTTTTAAGTCCTACTGAATTTTACGAAGCAAGGAATGGATCATCATCGCGGTGAAAGGTTCTTTCCAGAAGAATCTGGAGACCCATCACAGAGAGATGGAGAGAGTGGCGAGATAGCCACCCGCGAGATGTGCGTCTTACGGAGGCGTCCGAAAACATTTCCCGCTAAATTTCATTGTGGATCGCATTGCGTCAGCAATTATTATTTCCGGGCCTGTCCATTATTCAGAGAACAAACTTACTCTCAGAGACTCAGGATACAGGAAAACATGACAAAAATTCATGTTCAGTTGCATCAGAGGAAACGTGTTCATTGCTGTCAGCCACTGAGGCATGCTGACATCAATCCTGTTCTGTTTACTTATTTGAAAAGTTATGATGAGCGGCCGTTGTTTCGAGTGCCTGAAGAGTTCTTCCGGACAGAGGCAAAGAGTGAAGAGGAACCCAGTTTATCACAGGAAGCCCAGATCATTAATATCTGGGAGGAATTTATCCACGGCACCTCAGTGCTGAACAAAAGTTTCCAAAGCAATACCCGCGAGAGAGATAAAACCCTGGCCGCCACTTTGCAGAGTTACCTCAGCCAGTTCCTTTCTCAGACGCTGGTCAGTTTGGCAATATACCTCGCACATTTTATCATTTACTTCTTTTCAATGTATTTCTATAACCTGTTCTGGTCGTTCCTCGGCTACATTCTCCTCGACGGTCACATCAGAATCCACGAAAGAGCCTATAAGCACAACGTCAACGTGAAGTTTGGAGGAAGCGCTTTCCAGGGACCAGCCTACATTCTAGTCAGGGACTGGTGTGAGCACTGTCAGCAGGCGGAAACGGAGAGGATGTCAATTCGCCTCATGGAGAAGATGAAGAGAGACATCATACTTCATGAGAAATGTCACGTGTAGATATATCAACACAGGATAGACAATTTTCATCTATTCCCAAAGATCAATATCCATATGTACTTAGGATTGATTGTGAACTATAGTACAGTAAAACTCTGCTATGTAAATGTAATCATTATAAAAAATATATGTACTTTAGTTGTAGGTTTATCCATAACTTGTGTAATATATCGTTTTTATCCCTTACAAGAATTGTTGAGTCATTCGTTTGGATATATCGGCTTGGCGTCCCTCTTTTTGCTTTCACAATTGTTGAAATGAAAATAAAATAAAAAAAAATAAACCCAAAACTTATTGTCAGTCATAAGGTACTATGTTTGAACATCCAGGTAACTTGCACTTCATAAAGCTAAGAATGGAACTGCGTATTGTTTGCTAATTAAAGGTGCGCAGTTCTCCACAGAATTCTTGAAGTATGCTTGTATATGCATATTTATTTGCTGCTGAAGTACTGCCAGTTCTTTCCATTCACTCAGGATGAGCTGATATCTTAAGTGTTTATGTGCACACGCGGAAAGGTATGAGATCTGTAGTTGTACTGTCTTAGCAGGAAAAAAAATCTTTAGATGTGCAGACTTGTTCTTGGTCCTAGCATATTTGTATAACCTGTCACTCTTCTTAAGGTGAAAGGTCTGTGTTAAAAGTGCTGGGTCTTCCGGAATGCTAGGCTCTTCTACAAAATGTGATTGTAATCCCATAAAAAAACAAATTGCAAAGGATGATGAAGGTGAGAGTTAAAGTGATAATAGAGCATTCAGTTATTTCCAGATGGTTGGTAATTATCTGAAATGAAACCAGTATACATATTTGTCTATGGAACTGTTATTTTGTAATGATTGGGATTTTCATTCATAGCATTCCAGTATAAATTGGGAGGAGTGTAAAAGCCTGGTGGTGTTTAGTTTCAGTAACATAATTACTAGTAAAATGGGGAGTGATGGAGTGTTGCTCTACATCATCAGATTGGACACCTCAGTTTTAAAGAATCTCAAGACTATCAAATATCATTCTTTTCAGATGATACTGTCTACCAACAGCAACTTCAAGGTAAGGAACCTTAGGATGACCTTCATTATTCTAACCAACAGTTTAGAAATACTATAAAAGGCCTCTAAGACTATATACGAAGACTGAGGAAAGGTTGATGCTATATTACATGGCGTTACCTCGCTCTTGAAGCTTTGGCAGAACTACAACCTACACTGCCCATATAAGATGACTACTCCACCTAATCAATATTTACATTTCCACGATGACTTTTTAATTGTCAAGCAAGCTTGTTTCTCTCTAGGATCTAATATCCCATTCAGATATTGGTGGTTCGTGATGGCAAAATATTTGATTCACAGACGTAATACCACTGGGCTTGACACCATTGTCCACAGTCTTTTGGTAAACAGATCTAATAAATTTATCACGTTGCAGATTAGCCACAAAAGCTTCACCCCAGGATTCACCACTCACCTGTGAAAATGCTAGGCAGAATCTTAGATTTGGAACAAGAAAGCCGACAGCAATGCAGTAATGTTGGTTCATTTCCCTTTTTGTATCAAGGTAATCAATATGAGCCATTGCTTAAATAGCTATACAGAATACCTTTCTCCTTATGAATGAACCATCATTTACACCTTCATTAGGTATAGGTAAGTTAATTCACTACGCGTCCGAAGTAGTACCAACCGTCAACAAGTTATATAAGGTTACACAAATGCTAGCTGACATTGGCTACCTCAGCAAGTTGGTCAGCAGAGATACCATTATATTATATCTCAGACAAAGCATACCAGCATAAAAACCTTTATTCACTGGAATATGGAACAGGGAGTAAATTGAAACTATGTTTTACTTGTCTATAATGTCCTCCAACGACAAATCCAGCGAATGGACAATGAATGATATTTTCAGAACTTTGAAATTTTTAACCCAAGAAAACCCTTAGGAAGAGCTGGACTGCGTGACTGTCTAGTAAAAATCAGTACGACTTCCCATCATCCTTTTCTTCACGGGAGTTTACGCCATTAACAAAATGGTGTCAGCACAAGGACCAAAAAGTACGTCATTGTGGCACCAGAGTTAGCGTCGAGGAGCTGGACTTAAAACCTTGAGGTCCACCTCCACTCTCGTATTGATGAACACATCTCTGCGCCAGCGAAAGGCAAGCATGCGTGGCGGTTTGCACTTTCAGAAACGCTGCACATCAAAGAGAGAAACCCGGCATTGAACATTTAAGCTGACAGACTTAGGATGATTCTTTTTCTTAAAATAACTATGAATGTACTTAATGGTTGTTGTACTAATATAATAACATCGGATATAAATGTACAAATTACAATTCTCTGTTTTTATTGAGTGACTTCGGCATTAGCACCTGCTGCTGCTAACTGAATTTTTACTGGTGCTTATCGTATCATGCTGCACTCTTATTGGTTCGTGGACCATCCATTTGACCAGTCAGTGTCAAGTATACAAGTGCGAGTCTTGACAACTTAAACTTTTGTCCGTGGCCATGACCTGGTACAAAGACCTTAGTTAAATATCCTCAAGAATTTTAAAAATTTCCTTCTAGTTAACGACCCGACTAGAAAAATTATTAGGACAACGGATTAGCCTTAACTGTGTTGCTATGACTCTCAAAATGTAAGTAGTAGCCAATCTAGTTTTCATTTTTCATTGAATGCGCGTTTGGGACATGTATAAAAGGTATACCTTAGATGTATATATATATATATATATATATATATATATATATATATATATATATATATATATATATATATATGTACAGTATGTGTGTGTACAAACGAGCAACGATTACTTTTGCGTTCATAAATACTTGTCGGATTTTTAATGGAAGTGTGATACATTTCAGAGCTAATTACGGAATTATTCTTTTCTATTTTTCATTAAATGATTTTGTCAGTAATCGTATATGATGATTATTAAATAAGTTTTATTCACTGACCCTGCACGTTTCTGTATTTTGTTTTCATTTTAAAAATGAATTGCATATATGATGCATAGTCATGAGTAGACGCATATAGGCCTATTCTTGTTTTACATTATTTTCCCATAATAAATATTTATTCTCATATATGGTTCATAACCACGAATAAATATACACATAGGCTTAATCTGTTACGATAGCCTTTGGACTTTACTTGCCCAAGTAAAGTCTCATTCATATAGATTTTAATGAAGTCTACAAGACATCAGGAATGATGCTGCCACTTTCAGCCTTCATTATGCAGTTATTTTTCCTTGGAAAAAAGGCAAAATTATAAATATATATTATTCTCACATCCGTGTCAGTTAATAAAAAAAGTTAATCCGATATGATATATCATCAATTTGGGTCTAAACGCTTTTCAATGTAATAAAATCCAACTCTAAATCCTTCACTTCTAATGCTATCTGTCTGCGGACGGACAGCGAACTGAGCAGGGCTGCCACTCGTACTTTTCAGAAAACCCCAGATTCAGATGAAAAAAAACCAGATTGCTAAACAAAAAACAACGTTATATATATATATATATATATATATATATATATATATATATATATATATATATATATATATATATATATGTGTGTGTGTGTGTGTGTGTGTGTGTGTATATATATATATATATATATATATATATATATATATATATATATATATATATATATATATATATATATATATATATATATATATATATACTTATATATATACTTAGTACCAGATAATTACATTAGACATACCTGGGATATAACCTGAAGAACCTTAGGCTTCCAGTGACTAAGGGGATGGATGGAAAAGGCTCACGTTTGTGTTTCTAGATCCGGATCGCTCTCAAATTCAGATACTTCTTGTAGGGTCACTTTATTTGAATTCTGCAGATCTTTCAGGTGTTTTTGATACCTTTTATGGCAAACACCATCCATTACATCTTGTACAAGTTCTGATGTAGGTTCCCAAGTGTCACTACTAAGACCATCTCTGGTAATTGCCTGTTTAGCAAGCAGCCTGTCTCGCACTGATTTGACTAAATTGACTTGAGAGAAAACTCTTTCTACGGAGGCAGATGAATGTGGAAGTATTGTTAAATTTGTCATAAAGCAGGAAAGCTTTTCAAATTTGGGAATATCAAGGCCATCTCTTATATCTCTTAATTTGTACCAGAATTCTGGAATTGAATTATAAATTGGAGTTATATCTTTTGAATTTCGGAATGATCTCCATTCGACGTCTAAGTCATTCAGTTCCTTTTCAGGGACAATTGATGGAAAACTAATTGCTAATTTGACAAGAGATGTTGGTGACTTTGCAGTATCAAGAGCCAAAGCTGGATCCAAGATGCTTAAATTAGCAATAACACCATCTTCACGAAGAGGGAACCTTTGCTTAATTTGTTTTGATAATTGAACAAGAAAATTTAGGCAATCTGTTTTGAAGGTTTTCTCTACTTGAACACCAAGTGGCTCTTTTCTTAATAAAGCCATTGCTCTGCCACCTAAGTACAAATCATCAAGTTTTTAAAAAATTCTTTTCATTCATTATGTCAATCTCATTGAGTCCAAAGGATCCCATGATATCCTGTTTAATGAAACAATTCAAAATGTTAGCATATTCAAGTGAAACCATTTTATGAAGCACATGCAATCTAAAATGTTCAGATTGGAATTCTGTATTCAGAGCATTTACTTTCTGCAGTATACATTCCAAGAAAACAATCATATGCTTTGTTCCTCGGTTTTTCATTGTTTTATAAATCCCATTTGCTCCATCAACTACGTCCATTTTGGATTCGCTTTGAAAATAGAGAAATAAAGCATCCCATTGCTCCAGCATGACCTTGATCACATTACCACGGGACAACCACCTAGTTTGTGCCAAGGTCTAGACCTTGGTTTGTGCAAGCTCAGGAATTTTATGAGGTGCTACTTTTATTGCATCTTATTTACAAAAATATCTTACCTCAATATAATTTTACAAAACAACCCAGGTTTCCGAGTAACAAACCCAGACACCAAGATGAGAGATAAAAACCCAGGAGTGGCAGCCCTGGAACTGAGTGCTGACCCAAAAAAGTTGCCTCCCCAACATTAACGTTGCAGTGCGCATGCGCAGCCGTTTGGCCGGAGGCTCATCGATTGAGATGAGCTGAAGCTATTTGCTCAGGCCGCCTGCGCAGGCGAGAAAAACTGTGCAGGTTGTTCACATTGACGTTCAGTTATAACTTCACAGGCCGACTAAGCAGTTATAACTGCGCAGGCATAACTGAACGTTAGTGGCGGCCTTAAGGACGTGCTTTGATTTCAGGAACTGCTAGATCTTGGGGCCGTTCAAAAATTACGAGTGTGACAGTGGGGGGAGGGGGTGCAGCCATAAGTTACATAACATCTTCAGATTTTTTCTTTTGTTTCTTTTGAAAAGATTTAAATGTAGAAGGACAAAAGAGAGATAAAGATTCTGCAATAGACTTGTTATATTTTAGTAATACTGAGAATGCGGTATTTATTTATTATTATTTTTTTATAATTATGTTTAAAAAATATCACAAACTCAACCCTTGTCTGTACTTCAAAATTTTCTACTATATGCTTTACATGACATGGAATAATATCACAGACCCATCCCTTTTCTGAGCGCCGACATTTTCTACTTATGCATAACCATGACTTAGAAAAATATCACATTAAATGAATCCTCTTCCAAACATGTCATAAGAGAACATTTTCATTCTTTTCAAATTTATCTGCGATTCTTTAATATCATAACTCAAAAGTATTAAGAAAAACCTACAGGTAATAATTTCCAGGTATTAAGCTAGACTTTGATATATTATTGCATTAAAAAGGGGAACCTACTAATTTAGGGGGCGGGGTAATAGCAGACGTTACATAATTTCCTAGGGGGCTCTGGACATGTGTTTTGAGGCGTGGCAAGGGTGAGGGATGGTCAAAAATTACCTAAAAAAGTGTTACGTAATTTTTGAACGGCCCCTTGTAACGCGAAATGTTTGTGAGTAAAACTGTACATAACATTCAATAAAAGTGTTTTTGTTATACAACTAATTTTTGCTAGACATTCAACTGAAATTAGTAAATACATTTCTATAATAATTTTCTTATTCTTACTTATTACCCAATAAGGGAACCTGCCGGTTTTCTTCTGGTGTCAAGAACACGGGCAAGGAAGTACGGAATTTGTTAAGCAAATGGCCTTACGGTATTTGCTAATACTGTATATTGTTGTCTCTCTGGGATCAGTTCAGTCATTCAGATGCCTCGCTCGCTTGTGTCCAAATTCGCTGGTTTATTTCTAGAATAAACAAAATGAATCAGAGGTGCAAGGAATGTCATTTTCTTTTATGTTTTGTTTGATTTATCAAGGACATTCAACACAGCCTTGATGATTTAGCGATGGTTTTATTTGATTTACCAAGGACATTCAACACAGTCTTGATAATTCAGCGATCTCATTCCGCCATGAACGTGCAGGCCTTTTTTTTTTATTTAAAGAAAAGGTTGAATGGGTGAAATCTAAAAGCCCATTTTGTTTTATGTTGAAGCTGGTTAAATAAGATTTTCGTAAAATATTAAAAGTTGGTCAGGTCAAATTTCCAAATAATCCATGAAATCTAGTAAGGCAAATTCCGTCTGTCTGCAATTTAGTTAACCACGTGACCACCTATCAAACCTGGTTAAATGAAAAATCGATAAAATCCTAGTTAAAGCATAAACTGAAAATAAATGCAAACTTGGCAACATGAGTATGACCGCAAAGCAACTGTTGTCAAGGCTTTCGCTCGGCAGAAATTTCACATTCAGTGGACGGCCGGGGAAGTTCTTGGTATTCGAACGGTTTCTGAGAAAAATAACACCCGTCACTGAAGGAACTTTGGTAATTTATGAATTATTCATCACTGCTTAAAATGAGCTCTCTTCTGCAGAGGCTGTAGTTTTACGTACATTCACGTGCCTGAAATTCTCCGAGTGTTTACTGTTGTGCAGTAGGCCTATATATACGCTACTCTTCTTGACGTATTTTGCAAACTCAAATTTGCGGGTCGCTTTAGTTGACAAAACAGGATGAGGTTCCGACTAAAGAAAACTTTGCATTCATTTGCCAGTGTGTAGATCCGAAATACGAGGATTTTTATTTTCTTAGTTCTAGAATGTTCTAGAATTGAGAGGCGTACCTGAGCATATGCAAGAGCATTCTGGTACGAGCTAGACCAACCAAGCGTAGCGTATCATCACCATGCAAAGTCGCTAGATCAAGCCGGCTTAGTGCCAGTGTGGGCCCTTGGTGTTACAAATATTAGCACGTGATTGAAACTTCTAATGGTGCATTCGAAATTAGCATCTGTTTGCATAAGTATGAAAATGCATCGGATAATTTTTTGCCAAAGGCACTAATTCACCATTACGAAGAAAAAGATCACTACTGACAGTGCAACTTATGTATGTGTCTGTAATTTATTTAGAAAATCAGTATGGTATAAAAAGTTCTAAACATGGGAAAATGATTGAACTTTGCTTTGTTTGGGTGTTCATAATCACATGTGCGACAGTTCTAAAACGGTTTCCTGTTATTAGTGTGGCAATGAGGTATTGACAGAACTATGTCAAATCAACAATTCATTTTAATAGCCGGGATTGCTCTTGTTGGCGTGGTGACAACCGACGTCGTTAGTCAAGTATTTCTGATTCGTTAATAAATGAACCTATTTTAACTTTCGTATTTTGTTGCCCCAATGTAAATAAGACGAGAAAATATCCTAGCACTTTAATTATTTTAACCTGAAATCAGTACCGATTTTGGGGAAAATATATGGTCGGAACCATTGAACTACCCAGTACAATAAAGTTGGTGTCAGGCGAGAGATGATCGGGAATTTATCAGAGCTTTTCGATGGTAAAGTTATAGAATATGACAACCCCATTGATAGTTTGGAAGCGACCGCTGAAATCTGCATTATGTGGGCTGAACCGAGTGTTGATAAAAGTGCTTTTGGACGGCGCTCAAGGGTAGTAGGGTAGCCTACCCTGGGTCCGTTAGCCAGCTGTAATTGAACGACACGCCATTCTCTACTTTATTCCCTCGTAAATAAAGGCGAAATTCATATACCAGCAGTATGAAATTATTCTCTTGAATCAACAAGGAGACTCAAGCAGAAAGCAGTTGCGTTTTCCGTTGTACTACCACAATGCATTATTCATAATTGATTTATTTTTCTTTACCCTTGTTGCTCTCACCCCTGACAGGTTCCTTTTTATTTATGGCATTGAAGATATGCTAAAGTCATTGTCACTCGTGTAATATGGATGCATTTTCGTTGTTTCTTTGCTTTACCCAAATGACACACTTAACATCTGTTCCAAGTTTAGGATTTACCAGATCGTGAGTCAAAATGTGGGTGTTGGGATGCATTTGCACTCTAACTATCGCCAGGCACACACTGAATAGAGTACAGTAAAGTCATGCGAAATAGCAGGCAAGCGATAAGCCGGTCGAGGAAACTTGCCAAGCAAGTTCATATCTGCATCTCGTCACGTAATCAGTGTGTTCGTCTTTCGTAAGTATCCTCTACAAAATATGTGTTTACGATATTTTAAATGTACTGAGAAGTCGCCTGTAAATGCACAGACAATGATGATCATAAAAATACCATATTGAAAAAATGCAAGTCATGTTTGAGCGATATCTTCAATCACTAATCTGAACCCATTGACCTTTGTCCTGAGGTAAACAAACTGGTGGAGTCAAAAACATGTTCATTAAAAAGCAGAACTGTTCTCTGTGTGGCAACTCGATTAATTTAATACTTTTTACTCTTAAGAGCCTATACCCTACGTTGTTCTTATGAATGATGGTTAATTGTTTAATCTAATATAATCAAACCACGTAGTAACTCGACAGTAGCCACAGAATCATTAGTTTTTTAAAGTTGCATGCGGACCAACAACCCACGTCAAATCCACGTGTATTTTTTTTTTAGCAAAAACAAGTATTTTCATAGTGAGTCCGTGTCATATTAGATATCTTATATATTGGATATCTTATATTTTTCCAATCAAATTTATTTTTCATAAACGCATGATGGTGGATTAGTCGAGACGGTTAGCAAACGATAACATTATCTGGTTTTTACTAAACGCACCCATGGATAGGTTTCACTTGCAATTCTATGTCGAACCTGAACCGTACTTTTTGAGAATTTGACACTTGGGAGGACTTCTGCGGACGTGACTGTTATCTTCTCCCGTGATTGTTGTCAGGTATTAAAAACAAGAATCAACCTTTTGTCCAGTACCGCATTGTAGACCTGTGGGTGTTAATGTATATTTTATATTGTAAGGAGATGGCAGTGGGCGTTAAAGCTATTGTGACCTGCTATATAATAAAGCTGAGATGTATGGCTGGGTCTTAGCCTGTGTCGGGGCTACGGCATATTCCAGTTGTCTGAACCATTGTTAGTTAGCCGTGTGGTTTTATTCTCCATCTAATCTAAGTAGATAACAAAGGCGAAACGCCCATTGAGCATCATTTGGATTAAGTCAAAGGTTGTAAAAACAACACGTCAAAAGTTTGTCAAATGAAGGTCCAGGCTACGGTAGTGTATGCTTAAGCGACGTTCATGTGAACAAATTATTCATAGTACGTAGGGTAGGTATGTACTTTGTGGTGATCAGTACTTGCTAAGGCCGTGAATTAGCCTTTAGAAAAATATGAGCCTAGCCAACTGTGAAGTTATAAAGGATGGCGTGCACTACCATATGGGGTTATTACTAAATGTTTTGTAGGAAGATCTGCCGTTATTTTAGTGGTAATTCTAAGGAAGACCTCTGCATGGATATATTGTTTATTAATGAGATATTTTTACTGAATGGTATAGAAAATGGTGCTTATGCTAGGCTATGATGCAGTACAGGCAAAATAACTTGGAAATTTTACCGTCTAGCTTATATTTGTATGTTAATCCTCAAAGGGCTGCTAGTAAACATGGCATCCCAAGAAAATTTTCCTGCACATGCAGAGCTCATCTTTAGAGTTACCATTTTAGTTTCAACCAGAACTCAATAACCTAAATTAAAAATGTCATCCTACCATTTTGTCATATTTAGTTTTGCACTGAAATACTTGAGGGTCCCAATGCTGTGGCTAATGCCTTTCCCTAAATTTCATAGCCTATATTTATACTAAATAACACTTTCCCATATTTTAGGGAAGTGGTGGCTCCCATATTTTAGGGAAGTGGTGGCCTATATGTCTCCAACAGAAATTATCAGATTTGCATGACTCATCACAGGCTATCCTAACCTGTTAGAAATTTATTACTGTAGATAATAATGCATAAGTCACTTTTAGGTTAAACTTACGAAATATGTGAAACAAGGCACAGTACATATAGTTGTCTAATCATTTTTTTACATGAATTTAGAGAATTCAGCATTAATATGCTTCGGAAATGCTGGTTAGTGTATTAAAACCCCTCCATGGACACACACACACACACACACGGGGTTGGTCAATGACCTGGTTTTAACCAGTTTGTTGTGTATGTGATAAGGTGGTACTGTGTGTTTAGTGTGTTTAATATTTTGCTGTAGTGTGGATGCGTTCTAACAGTACTGGTGGACAACAGAGGGAACAGGTATTTTGGAGGGGAAAAGCATAAACTCATGAGCTGGTGCCTACCTGACCCTGGGGGATGAGCAAGTTTTATCTGGAATCCTCCAAGTTTAAATGACCATGGTTGATGTAAATTGCGCATTGAACATAAGGTTGCATCCTAACCTTATCCAGAGTGCTGTATCCTACGTAAGATTTGTTAATCAAAGATGCCACAGCCATTACTAAATGACCTAGGATTCAATGATACTAAAACCACCTAGCAGACAAAACTTTAAAACAATTGTCATTGGTAAAGTCATGACAACATATGAGAAAGCCTTTGTCAGTGGTTAATTGTAAGTGTTGTAATTATGAAAGAGATAGATGAAGGAAATATAATTGAAGAATTTTCCTTGATAATATAGTTACATAAATTAATATAATTTCACCTACCTACATTATTTCTGTGTAACATTTTTGGTATAGGGTATAAAAGAAAAAGGTCTTAGAATTCACAGAAATAATTTATTGGACACTTACTACTCTTTATCGAATTATCTGTTTAAGAGTAAATTATTACCATATTAATTTTTTGTTGAAAGCTGGTTTTGGTTAAAACTAAGAAAATTACCTCCTTAAATAATCTAACCTTGTCAAAACTAACCTAATATATGTATGTTTACCTCCCCAGAGGCTTCATCTGTGTGCCCCCATTTCTGCACCCCACCACCAGTTGCTTTACTGCTGTGTTTCCATTTGTACATGTAACCCCAATCCAAATTTAGTTTATTGACTGAAAAGTAAGGCATCTAACTATCATGACATAACTTGGGCCTTGGTCTCAGTACCTGCCTACTTTTACCATTTTTTTTTTTACTCTGATATGAGGAGTCAAAGTCAAGTTTTATCAGTGTCTTTCTTAGTAGATCAAGACTGTCCTAGGTTTATCTAGAAGCTGTCAAAGTTGTGGTTATAAGTTAATTGAACTACTGCCAATAGAACTTGAAATGCTTTAAAAACCATGTTTTGTTGTAACTCCACTCATGTCTCCCAGTATTATAGGTCTATGAAATAAACTGGGGTTGATGTGCAAAAAAAAAAAGTTCAGTAGTCATCATAAAACAATTAAATGCCAAAGAAAATTACTATATGAAAACTAAGCTCTCTATACTAATTCATATAATCACATATTTCATTGGCAGTGCTGCACTAGGCTAAAAATGTATCACAAACATAACTTCTTATGCCTAATAAGACCAATCCTTTTCAGCATAACCAGACCAAGTGCCAGGGACAGGTGTGTATGGTTAATCCCTGTCTTTGTCTCCACATTTGTTTTTTGTCTAAATATAGGCTTAAGGCTTTCTTGATATCCTAGCACATATAAACACCATTTTTTCTTCAGGGTGTAGCCTATATGTCAGGTCCTTGGATGAGCTTATAGTAAACAAGGGTGAGAAAATTTTTACATTAGAATGTGAATATAAATGAATAAACTAGTACAGTACTGTATGACCACAGTTCCGGTACACAACAGTATTTGTATTGATGCACTATTTACAGAAAACTTATGTAATTTCCTTGAATAGAAATGGAAGATAACTTAGAAATAGAAAGAGTAAAGGCAACTATCACCCAAAGTAATGGATTTCAGTGTAACTGGAAAAAAATAAAATACTACCATAATGCTAACAATAATGTAGTAGTGCATTTTGGTTGAAAGCATGAGCCAGTCCAAATACTGTAGTTGAAAAACAAACCCTAGGATTATAAGGAATGAGTTGATGAGTTGGTATTTGAAGGTTTGTTCAAGGAATGTATTGAGGAGTTAATATTTGAAGGTTTGTTCTAGGAAGTATTCGCGAATAAATTAGTTTTGTTCCTTCAAAGATACAAACCCTCATCTTTTACGTAAATCTAACTTCAGTAGCAGCTGGTTCAGTTGTTGAAGCTTGATAATAGGGTCTACAAATCTGATTGCAGCCAGTGTAGGAGTAGTGGGTAACCATCCAAGATTGAGTCTGTGCCGCGTCAGTTTTCCTTCAGTCATCATACTTTGTAGGTGTGCATCTTACACTCTGCCACAACAGTTGTTGAAGCTACTTCAACTTGTGTTTCTGTGTCTGAATGGTTTACTTGGGAACTGAGGTTCTTTTATTCCTAAAGTAAGGTGGTAATAAGCTACACTAGCATGGGGCCTTGTTATCTTTGGCACCACACATACAAGGATGAACAGGTTACAGAGTTATCTCTTCCCTGCTTACTTATGGGACCTACAAAATAACATTTCTGAGTGGAAGATCTATGTCTGTTATGGTCTCGAGACAGACCCTCCCATCAAAGGGTAATTCCCCACATAAAAGACAAGGGTTTGTATCCTCGCAGGAATAAATTAAAAATTAAGATAATTTGCATGTTTCCCAAGTACAGTACATATACAAATCTGAAATGCTGTATTTTACTGTACAGTATCATAATTCCACCTGTAACCACCCCTCAGTTGCACTGCGGCCAAAGGAAAACTGACCCTGTGAAACTGCATACATGGATGATTACACAGAGTCCGAACACTGCCTTCTGTCTTATTTGAAAACCAGTTGCAAGCTTTAACAACTTGAACCAGTTGCTGTCGAAAGGTATCCATGTTAAAGATTTATGGTATGTATGCAGTATGTTGGAAAAATGCAAATTAGTCTAAAAAATTTTCCATTTTGCAACCTCCTGCAATTTTTAGTGGATGTGTGAAAAAGCACGTTTTCCCCAGATTCTTTTTGAAACACCAGGCAGGACCAACAATAGAAAGATTTTTTCTCAAACTGTTACACTTCAGATGTCAGGCCAAGTAAAGAAGTCAACCTTGGATCTAACTAGCAGTTGGCCCATTTGCCATGGGTATCGTGGAGAATTATTGCTTCATGAAACTTATTTCGATAGTCTCCCTTAAAGCGCTGGAGTAATCAATATGTCTTTAAGGGCTCCAGAACTTTGAACTCTCATGCAGAGCTTTGAGCTCTTTTCCAGGGTCCGAAGCTCCTTTTTTTTAAGACTTTATGAACTCTGATTCCTTTAAAACAGCAGTATACATAGTTTCTTAGAATTCTTCATGATCTCACAGAAGCTTTTCATAGGAATCTGAGCTTCAAGTCATTTAAATAGGCTGCCTTCTGCCTAAAAGCCATTAAAATTTTAGAAATTAATGGTTTCCACTTAAAGAACCATTGTTTTTAAGGTATGTTACTATCTTCCCAGAAACTTGATGGCAGATCCACAAAAAAAAATTGGTAAGTAAAGGAGGAAAAGTTAAGTATACCTAGTTTAACCAGACCACTGAGCTGATTAATAGCTCTCCTAGGGCTAGCCGAAGGATTAGACTTATTTTATGTGGCTAAGAACCAGTTGGTTACCTAGCAACAGGACCTACAAAGTTAAGTATATCGTAGTTTAACCAGACCACTGAGCTGATTAACAGCTCTCCTAGGGCTAGCCTGAAGGATTAGGTTACCTAGCAACAGGACCTACGGGTTATTGTGGAATCTGAACCACATTGTAACGAGAAATTAATTTCTATCACCAGAAATAAATTCCTCTAATTCTTCATTGGCCAGTCGGAGAATCGAGCATGGGACCAGCAGAGTGCTGGCTGAGAACGATACCCACCTGGCTAATGAGGAACGTAGGATATACAAAATCTATAACTTGGAGATGTTTAGATTGATGATACAGTATGAGCCACTTGAACAGGCTAAGGCGGCATTTGTAAATCAAGGGTTTATATCTGAAATATATATTTTTTTTGTATCAAGGCATTCAAACCTTGTAAAATTTATCTTATATTTAAGAAAGTGTAAGTAGGGTTTGTGCAGAGTACTGTACAAGACTTTGAACAATATAGATAAAAATTCTGAAATGCAGAAAATGAAAAGGTAGTTTTTATAGGTATTGTTTATCAACTTACTACATAAGGAATAAAAAGAAATACTTATATATATAGATAAGAGGATGTTCTCTGCAATTTAGTATTAAAAGTGGAATATATAAGCAGTGGGTACCATAATATAGTAAATTACTATACCTTATTGACTGTTACTTGATGTAAAATTAATTGTTGAAAGTAATGTACAAGTTATGAAAATAATTGTTTTTCTACTTCAGGTTGCAAGATGACTGTTACAATAACAGCAGAACATGTTTACAAAGGGCCTGTAGAAGTTGTAGCAGCCACCCATTTAGCAAAATTCCCAAATGATCATGACCCTAACATTTTTAGTGTGTAATACTGTAGAGAGAAGTAAAACAACAGATGGAAGAAATTACACAAAGAGAGTTGCTCTTGTTCGTAATGTCCTGCCGTCTGTGCTGAGAAGGGGTAAGAACATCTTAATACTGTAATGTCTAGGGTTTTGAATAAGGTTAATATAAACTTAATAATGTAGAATCTTACTGCACAAGGTACACTTTCAGATATCTCAATAATGGTGAAAAGTACCTTCTTGTAGATAGTATTAGATGTGTGACAACTAGTACTGTAGGTGCAATAACAATATCACATCATACTAATGAGAATGCAGGCTGGTTCTTGGCGAGGTATCTCCATGAACACTCCTTATTCTCTTCATTTACTGTATTTCAGTGTAAATATTGATGCAATGTTTGGTAATTGCTTAATTATATGTAATTTGAATTGGATGAATGTACTATTATACTGTGTTTTGTTTTGTGAATGCTATATTTTAAAATTTGGAACTCCTATTAACAGACTCACGCTCTGCTCAAGCAAGTTTGATTTCGTGAAGCCATTGCAGACAGTTTATTGTTGACTTCAGGAAACCTTAGACAAACCTTATTTTCTCCTAATCAGCGCAGTAGACCTCAATGATTTTCATTGCAATTAATGTACTGAGATTTTGAACAACCATTGGATTATGACAACTGTTGAGGTATTTGGAATTTCTAGGAGTGTAGATGTGTTCCTCAGGTCATCACAAAATGTAGATTCACCTTAAACATATACTTAGTGTTATGTGATGTTTGCTAAGACAGTGGTAATTTTAAGGTTCAGAGAACATGAAAATATACCTTCAAGAAATGCAAATATACTACTTGTCATCATATGCTGTCACTAGAAATCTTACTGAGTACAGAATCAACACCAGATTCTTAAATAACAGATAAGTTCCAAAGCAGCTGGTGGAGGAATTAAAAAATCATTGGGGTGAGATAGTTTTGACGGTCAAAGAGGATTAGCCGGAAAGTAGAATATGATCCCATAAGAAAAGTAAAAATGATTTCCACAAAATTACGTCAGGGAACCACAACCACATACTAAATGAGGATGTAGTTTACTGACATGATCTTAGACAGATGTTGCATGAAATAACACAAGGCAAAAAAACAGACTTTACTGACTTTACACTGATAGCTAGAGCTGATCTTGAATACATGGCAAAAATGCAAAAGTAAGGCATTTTTCTTTACTCCTGACTAGACCAGTTTCATTTCATGATTGTTTATACTGTGCATATAAATTTTGCTTGTTTATTGTTTTAAACTATGCATATAAATTTTACTTGTTTTCAACAGTTGTCATAATACAGTACTGTAAATATAGGCTGTAGCAAATTTTATACCAAATTTTTTAGCAAATATATTGTACATGTATGATTTTCTTTTTGCACACAAGTCGGGCTTTGTATTTCTAAAAATTTCTAATGCCCCAGTTCCTAGGAAATGTCTAATAGGCCCATATATGTAAAAAGAGTGCATGTTGCACTGAGGATGCAAGGTTGCTAGAAGAGCAGCTGAGGATCATCATACATTACAATGGTAATTAGATGATTGAAATGCCAGAGAACTCGCGTTAGACAGTTAGGATAACAACATATTAATGTGTCTAGGAGGCAGGTAAGGTCATCATCCTCGCTAGGACTTTACATTTTAGTTGTTTAG